>NC_029789.2:57794274-57801142 GCF_000816755.2 Arachis ipaensis
TAGCTGTGTTCAAGAATCATCATACTGAACTAGGAGAATCAATAACACTATCTGAACTCTGAGTTCCTATAGATGCCAATCATTCTGAACCTCAATGGATAAAGTGAGATGCTAAAACTATTCAAGAGGCAAAAAGATACAAGTCCCGCTCATCTGATTGGAGCTATGTTTCATTGATATTTTGGAATTTATAGTATATTCTCTTCTTTTTATCCTATTTGAATTTTAGTTGCTTAGGGACAAGCAACAATTTAAGTTTGGTGTTGTGATGAGCGGATAATTTATACGCTTTTTGGCATTATTTTTAGTATGTTTTTAGTAGGATCTAGTTACTTTTAGGGATGTTTTCATTAGTTTTTATGTTAAATTCACATTTTTGGACTTTACTATGAGTTTGTGTGTTTTTCTGTGATTTCAGATATTTTCTGGCTGAAATTGAGGGACTTGAGCAAAAATCAGATTCAGAGGTTGAAGAAGGACTGCTGATGCTGTTGGATTCTGACCTCCCTACACTCAAAGTGGATTTTCTAGAGCTACAAAACTCAAAATGGCGCGTTTCTAATTGTGTTGGAAAGTAGACATCCAGGGCTTTCCAAAAATATATAATAGTCTATACTTTGGCCGAGTTTAGAGGACGCAAAAGGGCGTTGAACGCCAGTTCTATGCTGCAATCTGGAGTTAAACACCAGAAACACGTCACGAACCAGAGTTGAACGCCAAAAACATGTTACAACTTGGCGTTCAACTCCAGAAAGAGCCTCTGCACATGTAAACTTCAAGCTCAGCCCAAGCACACACCAAGTGGGCCCTGGAAGTGGATTTATGCATCAATTATTTACTTCTATAAACCCTAGTAACTAGTTTAGTATAAATAGGACTTTTTACTATTGTATTTACATCTTCGGATCATCTTATGAATTTTAGTTCATCTTTGGATCATATTGATCACATTTGGGGGCTGGCCATTCGGCCATGCCTGAACCTTTCACTTATGTATTTTCAAATGGTAGAGTTTCTGCACTCCATAGATTAAGGTGTGGAGCTCTGCTGTTCCTCATGAATTAATACAAAGTACTACTGTTTTTCTATTCAATTCAACTTATTCCGCTTCTAAGATATTCATTCGCACTTCAATATGAATGTGATGAACGTGACAATCATCATCATTCCCCTACGAACGTGTGTCTGACAACCACTTCCGTTCCACCTTAGATTAAATGAATATCTCTTGGATCTCTGAATCAGAATCTTCGTGGTATAAGCTAGATTGATGGAGGCATTCATGAGAGTCCGGAAAGTCTAAACCTTGTCTGTGGTATTCCGAGAAGGACTCTAGGATTGAATGACTATGATGAACTTCAAACTCGCGAGTGCTGGGCGTAGTGACAGACGCAAAAGGAGGGTGAATCCTATTCCAGTATGATCGAGAACCTCCAGATGATTAGCCATGCAGTGACAGCGCATTACAAGGTGACCATAGCTTGCTTCATACCAACAATCTCCGTGGGATCGACCCTTACTCACGTAAGGTTTTATTACTTGGACGACCCAGTGCACTTGCTGGTTAGTTGTGTGAAGTTGTGAAGTTATGCTTGGACCATGGTATTGTGCACCAGTTATTGGCGCCACTGCCACGGAGAGAACGAACAACAAATTTTACAACCTCAGAGTAACAATTTCGCATGTATCAAGTTTTTGGCGCCGTTGCTGGGGATTGTTCGAGTTTGGACAACTGACGGTTCATCTTGTTTCTCAGATTAGGTAATTTTCTTCTTATTTTGTTTTCAAAAAGTTTTCAAAAATTTTTCAAAAATATTTTCTTCTTTTTCATTTTTCTAATTAATATTCGAAAAAAAAATTGTTTTCAAAATCTTTCAAAAATATTTTCCCTTTGTTTTCGAAAATTATTTCAGAATTTTTAAGAATGAATTCTAGTGTTTCATGAAGCATGTTGAAGCCTGACTGGCTGTAAAGCCATGTCTAAATTCATTTGGACTGGGCTTCCAGCCCAACACTATCAAGAGCAAGCTAGTTATTGCTAATCCACTTGCTGCTATTCCAGATCCACCTGATTTACATGCTAAAGCTTGACTGGCTATTAAGCCATGTCTAACCCTCAGATTGGAGCTTTAGACTAAGAGTGCAAGATTCCTGGAATTCATATTAAAAATTTTGGAATCCTTATTTTTCTTTTTCACATTAATTTTCGAAAAATCCAAAAAAAAAAATTTAGAAAATCATAAAAATCAAAAAAATATTTCCTGTTTCTTGTTTGAGTCTTGAGTCAATTTTTAAGTTTGGTGTCAATTGCATTTTTTCTAAAAATTTTTATGCATTTTTCAAAAACTCATGCATTCATAGTGTTCTTCATGATCTTCAAGTTGTTCCTGGCCAGTCTTCCTGTTTGATCTTGATGTTTTCTTGTTTTGTGTCTTTTCTTTTTTTTTCATGTGCATTTTTGCATTCATAGTGTCTATACATGAAAAATTTCTAAGTTTGGTGTCTTGCATGTTTTCTTTGCATAAAAAATTTTTCAAAAATATATTCTTGATGTTCATCGTGATCTTCAAAGTGTTCTTGGTGTTTATCTTCACATTCATAGCATTCTTGCATGCATTCATTGTTTTGATCCATAACTTTCATGCATTGCATCCTTTTCATATTTTTCTCTCTCATCATTAAAAAAAAAATTTAAAAATAAAAAAAATATCTTTCCCTTTTTCTTCTCATAAATTCGAAAATTTTAGTTGACTTTTTCAAAATTTTTTAAAATTTAGTTGTTTCTTATGAGTCAAATCAAATTTTGAATTTAAAAATCTTATCTTTTTCAAAATCTTTTTCAAAAATCAAATCTTTTTCATTTTTTATTTTTATCTCATAATTTTCGAAAATATCATCAACAATTAATGTTTTGATTCAAAAATTTCAAGTTTGTTACTTACTTGTTAAGAAAGATTCAAACTTTAAGTTCTAGAATCATATTTTGTGATTTCTTGTAAATCAAGTCATTAATTGTGATTTTAAAAATCAAATCTTTTTCAAAACTAATTTCAATCATATCTTTTCAAAAATATCTTTTTATCTTATCTTTTTCAAAATCATATATTTTCTATCATATCTTTTTAAAACATATCTTTTTCAAAAATTTGAATTTCAAATATCTTTTCTAACTTCTTATCTTCTTATCTTTTCAAAATTGATTTTCAATTCTTTTTCAACTAACTAATTGACTTTTTGTTTGTTTCTTATCTTTTTCAAAACTACCTAACTAACTCTCTCTCTCTAATTTTCGAAAATATCTCCCTCTTTTTCAAAAATTCTTTTTAATTAACTAATTGTTTCAAAATTCAATTTTAATTTATTTCTTCTTTTAATTTTCGAAAATAACTAACCATTTTTCAAAAATTATTTTCGAAAACTTTCCCCTCTCATTTTCTTCTATTTATTTATTTATTTACTAACATCTCTTCCTCACTCACAAAAAAAAATCCGAACCCCCTCTCTCTCTCTGAGTTCAGATTTTCTCTTCTTCTTTTCTTCTATTCTTCTTTTCTTCCACTTACCTAAGGGAACCTCTATACCTGGGTAAAAATACTCTAAGTTTGGTGTTGAACTCCCATATCCAAACTCTAAGTTTGGTGTTGGGGAGTCTCAACAATGCTCTGAACATCTGTGAGGCTCCATGAGAGCCCACTGTCAAGCTATTGACATTAAAGAAGCGCTTGTTGGGAGGCAACCCAATTTTTATTTATCTAATTTTATTTTAATTTTGTTGTTCTTTTCATGTTTTATTAGGTTCATGATCATGTGGAGTCACAAATAAATATAAAAATTGAAAATGGAATCAAAAACAGCAGAAGAAAAATCACACCCTGAAGGAGGATCTTACTGGCGTTTAAACGCCAGTAAGGAGCATCTGGCTGGCGTTCAACGCCAGAACAGAGCATGTCTCTGGCGTTGAACGCCAGAAACAAGCAGCATCCTGGCGTTCAGTTGCCAGAAATGCACAGTGAAAAAGAGCTAGCGCTGAACGCCAGAAACAAGCATCTGGCTGGCGTTCAACTCCAGAAAAATGCTGCATCTAGGCGCTGAACGCCCAGAACAAGCATCAATTCGGCGTTTAAACGCCAGAATTGCATGCAAAGGCATTTTTCATGCCTAATTGGTGCAGGGATGCAAATCCTTGACACCTTAGGATCTGTGGACCCCACAGGATCAACTCAGCATCTGTGGACCCCACAGGATCCCCACCTACCACCACTCATTCTCATCCCTCTTCTCAATGTTCATCATCTCTTCCCAATAAACACTCTTCCCCAAAACTCTTCACCAATCACCTCAATCTCTCTTCCCTATCACCACTTCACCACTCACATCCATCCACTCTTCCCCGTAAACCTACCTCATAAAATCCACCTACCTTCAAAATTCAAAACCAATTTCCCACCCAAACCCACCCTAGATGGCCGAACCTTAACCCCCCTCCCTTCCCTATATAAAGCCCTCCATTCTTCCTCATTTTCACATAACACAACCCTCTCTTCCCCTTCTTGGCCGAACACACCTCTCCCTCCTCTTATCCATATTTCTATGTCAATGCATGGATCACTAAGAACCATGATCAAAGTAAGAACCCGAATCCAAAGAATTATATTACAATGGTTCGGGGGAAATACTTAGATTTTAGTCCGGAAAATGTAAGGTTGGTGTTCAACTTGCCAATGATGGAAGAGAACGCACGCCCCTACACAAGGAGAGTCAACTTTGATCAAAGGTTGGACCAAGTCCTCATGGACATATGTGTGGAAGGAGCTCAATGGAAGATTGACTCCAAAGGCAAGCCGGTTCAACTACGAAGATTGGACCTCAAGCCTGTGGCTAGAGGATGGTTAGAGTTCATCCAACGCTCCATCATCCCCACTAGCAACCGATCTGAAGTTACTGTGGATCAGGCCATCATGATTCATAGCATCATGATTGGAAAGGAAGTAGAAGTTCATGAAGTCATCTCCCTTGAACTCTACAAAAAAGCCGAAAAGCCCTCTCCCTGGGCAAGGCTAGCTTTTTCTCATCTTATTTGCCATCTATGTTATTCAGTTGGAGCTTTCATAGAAGGAGACATTCCCATTGAGGAAGAGAAGCCCATTACTAAGAAAAGGATGGAGCAAGCAAGAGAGCCCATTCATGGATCTCAAGAGATGCATGAAGCTCATCACCATGAAATTCCGGAGATGCCTCAAAATGCTGATGCTGTTGGATTCTGACCTCCCTGCACTCAAAGTGGATTTTCTGGAGCTACAAAACTCAAAATGGCGCGCTTTCAATTGCGTTGGAAAGTAGATATCCAGGGTTTTCCAGCAATATATAATAGTCCATACTTTGGCTGAGTTTAGATGACGCAAAAGGGAGTTGAACGCCAGTTCTACGCTGCAGTCTGGAGTTAAACGCCAGAAACACGTCACGAACCAGAGTTGAACGCCAAAAACACGTTACAACTTGCGTTCAATTCCAGAAAGAGCCTCTGCACATGTAAACTTCAAGCTCAGCCCAAGCACACACCAAGTGGGCCCCGGAAGTGGATTTATGCATCAATTACTTACTTCTGTAAACCCTAGTAAGTAGTTTAGTATAAATAGTACTTTTTACTATTGTATTTACATCTTCGGATCATATTATGATTTTTAGTTCATCTTTGGATCATATTGATCACGTTTGGGGGCTGGCCATTCGGCCATGCCTGAACCTTTCGCTTATGTATTTTCAAACGGTAGAGTTTCTGCACTCCATAGATTAAGGTGTGGAGCTCTGCTGTTACTCATGAATTAATACAAAGTACTACTGTTTTTCTATTCAATTCAACTTATTCCGCTTCCAAGATATTCATTCGCACTTCAATATGAATGTGATGAACGTGACAATCATCATCATTCCCCTACGAACGCGTGCTTGACAACCACTTCCGTTCCACCTTAGATTGAATGAATATCTCTTGGATCTCTGAATCAGAATCTTCGTGGTATAAGCTAGATTGATGGTGGCATTCATGAGAGTCCGGAAAGTCTAAACCTTGTCTATGGTATTTCGAGTAGGACTCTGGGATTGAATGACTGTTCCGAACTTCAAACTCGCGAGTGCTGGGCGTAGTGACAGACGCAAAAGGAGGGTGAATCCTATTCCAGTAAGATCGAGAACCTCCAGATGATTAGCCATGCAGTGACAGCGCATCTGGCTGGCGTTTAACGCCAGAAATATGCTGCATCTAGGCGCTGAACTCCCAGAACAAGCATCAATTCGGCGTTTAAACGCCAGAATTGCATGCAAAGGTATTTTACATGCCTAATTGGTGCAGGGATGCAAATCCTTGACACCTCAGGATCTGTGGACCCCACAGGATCAACTCAGCATCTGTGGACCCCACAGGATCCCCACCTACCACTACTCATTCTCTTCCCTCTTCTCAATGTTCATCTTCTCTTACCAATAAACACTCTTCCCCAAAACTCTTCACCAATCACCTCAATCTCTCTTCCCTATCACCACTTCACCACTCACATCTATCCACTCTTCCCCATAAACCTACCTCATAAACTCCACCTACCTTCAAAATTCAAAACCAATTTCCCACCCAAACCCACCCTAGATGGCCGAATCTTAACCCCCCTCCCTTCCCTACATAAAGTCCTCCATTCTTCCTCATTTTCAGACAACACAACCCTCTCTTCCCCTTCTTGGCCGAACACACCTCTCCCCCCTCTCCTCCATATTTTCTTCTTTTTCTTCATCTATTCTTTCTTCTCTTGCTCGAGGACGAGCAATATTCTAAGTTTGGTGTGGTAAAAGCATAAGCTTTTTGTTTTTCCATTACCAT
>NC_029789.2:57808993-57810920 GCF_000816755.2 Arachis ipaensis
AGCATAGCTTTTTTGTTTTTCCATTACCATTGATGGCATCTAAGACCGGAGAATCCTCTAGAAGAGGGAAAGGGAAGACAAAAGCTTCCACATCCGTGTCATGGGAGATGGAAAGATTCATCTCCAAAGCCCATGAAGACCACTTCTATGATGTTGTGGCCAAGAAGAAGGTGATCCCTGAGGTCCCTTTTAAACTCAAAAGAAATGAGTATCCGGAGATCTGACATGAAATTCAAAGAAGAGGTTGGGAAGTTCTAACAAATCCCATCCAACAAGTCGGCATCCTAATGGTTCAAGAGTTCTATGCCAATGCATGGATCACTAGGAACCATGATCAAAGTAAGAACCCAAACCCAATTACAATGGTTACAATGGTTCGGGGGAAATACTTAGATTTTAGTCCGGAAAATGTGAGATTGGTGTTCAACTTGCCAATGATGGAAGAGAACTACACAAGGAATCAAAGTAAGAACCCGAATCCAAAGAATTATATTACAATGGTTCGGGGGAAATACTTAGATTTTAGTCCGGAAAATGTGAGATTGGTGTTCAACTTGCCAATGATGGAAGAGAACGCACGCCCCTACACAAGGAGAGTCAACTTTGATCAAAGGTTGGACCAAGTCCTCATGGACATATGTTTGGAAGGAGCTCAATGGAAGATTGACTCCAAAGGCAAGCCGGTTCAACTAAGAAGATTGGACCTCAAGCCTGTGGCTAGAGGATGGTTAGAGTTCATCAAACGCTCCATCATCCCCACTAGCAACCGATCTGAAGTTACTGTGGATCGGGCCATCATGATTCATAGCATCATGATTGGAGAGGAAGTAGAAGTTCATGAAGTCATCTCCCTTGAACTCTACAAAATAGCCGAAAAGCCTTCTCCCTGGGCAAGGCTAGCTTTTTCTCATCTTATTTGCCATCTATGTTACTCAGTTGGAGCTTTCATAGAAGGAGACATTCCCATTGAGGAAGAGAAACCCATGAAAAGCCCTCTCCTTGGGCAAGGCTAGCTTTTCCTCATCTTATTTGCCATCTATGTTACTCAGCTGGAGCTTTCATAGAAAGAGACATTCCCATTGAGGAAGAGAAGCCCATCACTAAGAAAAGGATGGAGCAAGCAAGAGAGCCCATTCATGGATCTCAAGAGACGCATGAAGCTCATCACCATGAGATTCCGGAGATGCCTCACATGCATTTTCCTCCACAAAACTATTGGGAGCAAATCAACACCTCCCTAGGAGAATTAAGTTCCAATTTGGGACAATTAAGGGTGGAACATCAAGAGTACTCCATCATCCTTCATGAAATTAAAGAAGATCAAAAAGCAATGAGGGAGGAGCAACAAAGACAAAGAAGAGACATAGAAGAGCTCAAGGACATCATTGGTTCCTCAAGGAGAAAACGCCACCATCACTAAGGTGGACTCATTCCTTGTTCTTACATTCTCTATTTTTCGTTTTCTATGTTAAGTGCTTATCTAATTTTGTGTCTTATTACATGATCATTAGTATTTAGTAACTTTGTCTTAAAATTATGAATGTCCTATGAATCCATCACCTCTCTTAAATGAAAACTGTTTTAATTCAAAAGAACAAGAAGTACATGAGTTTCGAATTTATCCTTGAACTTAGTTTAATTATATTGATGTGGTGACAATACTTTTTGTTTTCTGAATGAATGCTTGAACGGTGCATATATCTTTTGAAGTTGTTGTTTATGAATGTTCAATATGTTGGCTCTTGAAAGAATGATGACAAGGAGACATGTTATTTGATAATCTGAAAAATCATAAAAATGATTCTTGAAGCAAGAAAAAGCAGTGAATACAAAAGCTTGCAGAAAAAAAAATAGAAAAAAAATAGCGAAAAAAAAAAGAGAAAAAGCAAGAAGAAAAAGCCAAAAGCGCTTAAAACCAAAAGGCAAG
>NC_029789.2:57811088-57819197 GCF_000816755.2 Arachis ipaensis
TGTTTCATTGATAGTTTGGAATTTATAGTATATTCTCTTCTTTTTATCCTATTTGATTTTCAGTTGCTTAGGGACAAGCAACAATTTAAGTTTGGTGTTGTGATGAGCGGATAATTTATACGCTTTTTGGCATTATTTTTAGTATATTTTTAGTAGGATCTAGTTACTTTTAGGGATGTTTTCATTAGTTTTTATGGTAAATTCACATTTTTGGACTTTACTATGAGTTTGTGTGTTTTTCTGTGATTTCAGGTATTTTCTGGCTGAAATTGAGGGACTTGAGCAAAAATCAGATTCAGAGGTTGAAGAAGGACTGCTGATGCTGTTGGATTCTGACCTCCTTGCACTCAAAGTGGATTTTCTAGATCTAAAAAACTCAAAATGGCGCGGTTTCAATTGCGTTAGAAAGTAGACATCCAGGGCTTTCCAGAAATATATAATAGTCTATACTTTGGCGGAGTTTAGAGGACGCAAAAGGGCGTTGAACTCTAGTTCTATGCTGCAATCTGGAGTTAAACGCCAGAAACACGTCACGAACCAGAGTTGAACGCCAAAAACACGTTACAACTTGGCGTTCAACTCCAGAAAGAGCCTCTGAACATGTAAACCTCAAGCTCAGCCCAAGCACACACCAAGTGGGCCCTGAAAGTGGATTTATGCATCAATTACTTACTTCTATAAACCCTAGTAACTAGTTTAGTATAAATAGGACTTTTTACTTTTGTATTTACATCTTCGGATCATCTTATGATTTTTAGTTCATCTTTGGATCATATTGATCACGTTTGGGGGCTGGCCATTCGGCCATGCCTGAACCTTTCACTTATGTATTTTCAAACGGTAGAGTTTCTACACTCCATAGATTAATGTGTGGAGCTATGCTGTTCCTCATGAATTAATATAAAGTACTACTGTTTTTCTATTCAATTCAACTTATTCCGCTTCTAAGATATTCATTCGCACTTCAATATGAATGTGATGAACGTGAAAATCATCATCGTTCCCCTACGAACGCGTGCCTGACAACCACTTCCGTTCCACCTTAGATTAAATGAATATCTCTTGGATCTCTGAATCAGAATCTTCGTGGTATAAGCTAGATTGATGGTGGCATTCATGAGAGTCCAGAAAGTCTAAACCTTGTCTGTGGTATTCCGAGAAGGACTCTGGGATTGAATGACTATGATGAACTTCAAACTCGCGAGTGCTGGGCGTAGTGACAGACGCAAAAGGAGGGTGAATCCTATTCTAGTATGATCGAAAACCTCCAGATGATTAGCCATGCAGTGACAGCGCATCGGACCATTTTCACAGAGAGGATGGGATGTAGCCATTGACAATGGTGATGCCCTTACATAAAGCCAGCCATGGAAAGGAGTAGGACTGATTGGATGAAAACAGCAGGAAAGCAGAAGTTCGGAGGAACGAAAGCATCTCTATACGCTTATTTGAAATTCTCATCAATGAATTACATAAGTGTTTCTATCTTTATTTTCTGTCTATCTATTATTTATTTTCGAAAACTCCATAACTATTTGAGATCCGCCTGACTGAGATTTACAAGGTGACCATAGCTTGCTTCATACCAACAATCTCCGTGGGATCGACCCTTACTCACGTAAGGTTTTATTACTTGGACGACCCAGTGCACTTGCTGGTTAGTTGTGCGAATTTGTGAAGTTATGCTTGGACCATGGTATTGTGCACCAGTTATTGGCGCCACTGCCACGGAGAGAACGAACAACAAATTTTACAACCTCAGAGTAACAATTTCGCATGTATCAAGTTTTTGGCGCCGTTGCTGGGGATTGTTCGAGTTTGGACAACTGACGGTTCATCTTGTTTCTCAGATTAGGTAATTTTCTTCTTATTTTGTTTTCAAAAAGTTTTCAAAAATTTTTCAAAAATATTTTCTTCTTTTTCATTTTTCCAATTAATATTCGAAAAAAAAATTGTTTTCAAAATCTTTCAAAAATATTTTCCCTTTGTTTTCGAAAATTATTTCAGAATTTTTAAGAATGAATTCTAGTGTTTCATGAAGCATGTTGAAGCCTGACTGGCTATAAAGCCATGTCTAAATTCATTTGGACTGGGGCTTCCAGCCCAACACTATCAAGAGCAAGCTAGTTATTGCTAATCCACCTGCTGCTATTCCAGATCCACCTGATTTACATGCTAAAGCTTGACTGGCTATTAAGCCATGTCTAACCCTCAGATTGGAGCTTTAGACTAAGAGTGCAAGATTCCTGGAATTCATATTAAAAATTTTGGAATCCTTATTTTTCTTTTTCACATTAATTTTCGAAAAATCCAAAAAAAAAAATTTAGAAAATCATAAAATTCAAAAAAATATTTCATGTTTCTTGTTTGAGTCTTGAGTCAATTTTTAAGTTTGGTGTCAATTGCATTTTTTCTAAAAACTTTTATGCATTTTTCGAAAACTCATGCATTCATAGTGTTCTTTATGATCTTCAAGTTGTTCCTGGCCAGTCTTCTTGTTTTATCTTGATGTTTTCTTGTTTTGTGTCTTTTCTTTTTTTTTTTCATGTGCATTTTTGCATTCATAGTGTCTATACATGAAAAATTTCTAAGTTTGGTGTCTTGCATGTTTTTTTTGCATAAAAAATTTTTCAAAAATATATTCTTGATGTTCATCGTGATCTTCAAAGTGTTCTTGGTGTTCATCTTGACATTCATAGCATTCTTGCATGCATTCATTGTTTTGATCCATAACTTTCATGCATTGCATCCTTTTCATGTTTTTCTCTCTCATCATTAAAAAAAAAATTCAAAAATCAAGAAAATATCTTTCCCTTTTTCTTCTCATAAATTCGAAAATTTGAGTTGACTTTTTCAAAATTTTTTAAAATTTAGTTGTTTCTTATGAGTCAAATCAAATTTTCAATTTAAAAATCTTATCTTTTTCAAAATCTTTTTCAAAAATCAAATTAATTCTAAAATTCTTTTTAATTAACTAATTGTTTCAAAATTCAATTTTAATTTATTTCTTCTTTTAATTTTCGAAAATCACTAACCATTTTTCAAAAATTATTTTCGAAAACTTTCCCCTCTCATCTTCTTCTATTTATTTATTTATTTACTAACATCTCTTCCTCACTCACAAAAAAAAAAAAATCCAAACCCCCTCTCTCTCTCTGAGTTTAGATTTTCTCTTCTTCTTTTCTTCTATTCTTCTTTTCTTTCACTCACCTAAGGGAACCTCTATACCTGGGTAAAAATGATCCCTATTATTATTATTTTTCTGTTCCTTCTTTTTCATATGAGCAGGAGCAAGGACAAGAACATTCTTGTTGAAGCAGACCCTGAACCTGAAAGGACTCTGAAGAGGAAACTAAGAGAAGCTAAAATACAACAATCCAGAAATAACCTTACAGAAATTTTCGAACAGGAAGAGGAGATGGCAGCCAAAAATAATAATGCAAGGAGAATGCTTGGTGACTTCACTGCACCTAATTCCAATTTACATGGAAGAAGCATCTCAATTCCTGCCATTGGAGCAAACAATTTTGAGCTTAAACCTCAATTAGTTTCTCTGATGCAACAAAACTGCAAGTTTCATGGACTTCCATCTGAAGATCCCTTTCAGTTCTTAACTGAATTCTTGCAGATCTGTGATACTGTTAAGACTAATGGAGTAGATCCTGAAGTCTACAGGCTCATGCTTTTTCCTTTTGCTGTAAGAGACAGAGCTAGAGTGTGGTTGGACTCTCAACCCAAAGATAGCCTGAACTCTTGGGATAAGCTGGTCACGGCTTTCTTAGCCAAGTTCTTTCCTCCTCAAAAGCTTAGGAAGCTTAGAGTGGATGTTCAAACCTTCAGACATAAGGAAGGTGAATCCCTCTATGAAGCTTGGGAGGGATACAAGCAACTGACCAAAAAGTGTCCTTCTGACATGCTTTCAGAATGGACCATCCTGGATATATTCTATGATGGTCTGTCTAAATTAGCTAAGATGTCATCGGATACTTCTGCAGGTGGATCCATTCACCTAAAGAAAATGCCTGCAGAAGCTCAAGAACTCATTGACATGGTTGCTAATAACTAGTTCATGTACACTTCTGAGAGGAATCCTGTGAGTAATGGGACGCCTCAGAAGAAGGGAGTTCTTGAAATTGATACTCTGAATGCCATATTGGCCCAGAATAAAATATTGACTCAGCAAGTTAATATGATTTCTCAGAGTCTGAATGGAATGCAAGCTGCATCCAACAGTACTCAAGAGGCATCTTCTGAAGAAGAAGCTTATGATCCTGAGAACCCTGCAATAGCAGAGGTAAATTACATGGGAGCACCATATGGAAACACCTATAATCCCTCATGGAGAAATCACCCAAATCTCTCATGGAAGGATCAACAAAAGCCTCAACAAGGCTTTAATAATGGTGGAGGAAATAGGTTTAACAATAGTAAACCTTTTCCATCATCCACTCAGCAACAGACAGAGAACTCTGAACAAAATACTTCTAATTTAGCAAACTTGGTCTCTGATTTGTCTAAGGCCACTGTAAGTTTCATGAATGAAACAAGGTTCTCCATTAGAAATTTGGAGGCACAAGTGGGCCAGCTGAGTAAGAAGATCACTGAAACCCCTCCTAGTACTCTCCCAAGCAATATAGAAAAAAATCCAAAAGGAGAATGCAAGACCATTGAATTGACCATCATGGCTGAACCCACAAGAGAGGAGAAGGACGTGAATCCCAAGGAGGAAGACCTCCTGGGACGTCCAGTGATCAATAAGGAGTTTCCCTCTGAGGAACCAAAGGAATCTGAGGCTCATCTAGAAACCATAGAGATTCCATTAAACCTCCTTATGCCATTCATGAGTTCTAATGAGTATTCTTCTTCTGAAGAGAATGAGGATGTCACTGAAGAAACAGAGGCGAACTAGTCCTTCAATTGAATGAGGACTCCCTTGAGTTTACAACTCAAGGTTATCCTTCTGTAAACATGGAAAAGAGGCACAGTAAGCTGCTCTCAAAACAGAGTCAACCAGAGCCCCCACAGTCAAACTCTAAGTTTGGTGTTGGGAGGCCACAACCAAATTCTAAGTTTGGTGTTGAACTCCCATATCCAAACTCTAAGTTTGGTGTTGGGGAGTCTCAACAATGCTCTGAACATCTGTGAGGCTCCATGAGAGCCCACTGTCAAGCTATTGATGTTGGGAGGCAACCCAATTTTTATTTATCTAATTTTATTTTAGTTTTGTTGTTCTTTTCATGTTTTATTAGGTTCATGATCATGTGGAGTCACAAAATAAATATAAAAATTGAAAACGGAATCAAAAACAGCAGAAGAAAAATCACACCCTGGAGGAGGATCTTACTGGCGTTTAAACGCCAATAAGGAGCATCTGGCTGGCGTTCAACGCCAGAACAGAGCATGTTTCTGGCGTTGAACGCCAGAAACAAGCAGCATCCTAGCGTTCAGTCGCCAGAAATGCACAGTAAAGAAGAGCTGGCGCTGAACGCCTGAAACAAGCATCTGGCTAGCGTTCAACTCCAGAAATATGCTGCATCTAGGCGCTGAACGCCCAGAACAAGCATCAATTCAGCGTTTAAACGCCAGAATTGCATGCAAAGGCATTTTACATGCCTAATTGGTGCAGGGATGCAAATCCTTGACACCTTAGGATCTGTGGACCCCACAGGATCAACTCAGCATCTGTGGACCCCACAGGATCCCCACCTACCACCACTCATTCTCATCCCTCTTCTCAATGTTCATCATCTCTTCCCAATAAACACTCTTCCCCAAAACTCTTCACCAATCACCTCAATCTCTCTTCCCTATTACCACTTCACCGCTCACATCCATCCACTCTTCCCCATAAACCTACCTCATAAACTCCACCTACCTTCAAAATTCAAAACCAATTTCCCACCTAAACCCACCCTAGATGGCCAAACCTTAACCCCCCTCCCTTCCCTATATAAAGCCCTCCATTCTTCCTCATTTTCACACAACACAACCCTCTCTTCCCCTTCTTGGCCGAACACACCTCTCCCTCCTCTCCTCCGTATTTTCTTCTTCTTCTTCATCTATTCTTTCTTCTCTTGCTCGAGGACGAGCAATATTCTAAGTTTGGTGTGGTAAAAGCATAAGCTTTTTGTTTTTCCATTACCATTGATGGCACCTAAGACCGGAGAATCCTCTAGAAAAGGGAAAGGGAAGACAAAAGCTTCCACCTCCGAGTCATGGGAGATGGAAAGATTCATCTCCAAAGCCCATCAAGACCACTTCTATGATGTTGTGGCCAAGAAGAAGGTGATCCCCGAGGTCCCTTTCAAACTCAAAAGAAATGAGTATCCGGAGATCCGACATGAAATTCAAAGAAGAGGTTGGGAAGTTCTAACAAATCCCATCCAACAAGTCGGCATCCTAATGGTTCAAGAGTTCTATGCCAATGCATGGATCACTAAGAACCATGATCAAAGTAAGAACCCGAATCCAAAGAATTATATTACAATGGTTCGGGGAAATACTTAGATTTTAGTCCGGAAAATGTGAGGTTGGTGTTCAACTTGCCAATGATGGAAGAGAACGCACGCCCCTACACAAGGAGAGTCAACTTTGATCAAAGGTTGGACCAAGTCCTCATGGACATATGTGTGGAAGGAGCTCAATGGAGGATTGACTCCAAAGGCAAGCCGGTTCAACTACGAAGATTGGACCTCAAGCCTGTGGCTAGAGGATGGTTAGAGTTCATCCAACGCTCCATCATCCCCACTAGCAACCGATCTGAAGTTACTGTGGATCAGGCCATCATGATTCATAGCATCATGATTGGAGAGGAAGTAGAAGTTCATGAAGTCATCTCCCTTGAACTCTACAAAATAGCCGAAAAGCCCTCTCCCTGGGCAAGGCTAGCTTTTCCTCATCTTATTTGTCATCTATGTTACTCAGTTGGAGCTTTCATAGAAGGAGACATTCCCATTGAGGAAGAGAAGCCCATTACTAAGAAAAGGATGGAGCAAGTAAGAGAGCCCATTCATGGATCTCAAGAGACGCATGAAGCTCATCACCATGAGATTCCGGAGATGCCTCAAATGCATTTTCCTCCACAAAACTATTGGGAGCAAATCAACACCTCCCTAGGAGAATTAAGTTCCAACATGGGACAATTAAGGGTGGAACATCAAGAGCACTCCATCATCCTTCATGAAATTAGAGAAGATCAAAAAGCAATGAGGGAGGAGCAACAAAGACAAGGAAGAGACATAGAAGAGCTCAAGGACATCATTGATTCCTCAAGGAGAAAACGCCACCATCACTAAGGTGGACTCATTCCTTGTTCTTACATTCTCTATTTTTCGTTTTCTATGTTAAGTGCTTATCTAAGTTTGTGTCTTATTACATGATCATTAGTATTTAGTAACTTTGTCTTAAAGTTATGAATGTCCTATGAATCCATCACCTCTCTTAAATGAAAACTGTTTTAATTCAAAAGAACAAGAAGTACATGAGTGTCGAATTTATCCTTGAACTTAGTTTAATTATATTGATGTGGTGACAATACTTTTTGTTTTCTGAATGAATGCTTGAACAATGCATTTGTCTTTTGAAGTTGTTGTTTATGAATGTTAAATATGTTGGCTCTTGAAAGAATGATGACAAGGAGACATGTTATTTGATACTCTGAAAAATCATAAAAATGATTCTTGAAGCAAGAAAAAGCAGTGAATACAAAAGCTTACAGAAAAAAAATAGAAAAAAATAGCAAAAAAAAAAAAAAGAGAAAGAGCAAGCAGAAAAAGCCAACACTATCTGAACTCTGAGTTCCTATAGATGCCAATCATTCTGAACCTCAATGGATAAAGTGAGATACCAAAACTATTCAAGAGGCAAAAAGCTACAAGTCCCGCTCATCTGATTGGAGCTATGTTTCATTGATATTTTGGAATTTATAGTATATTCTCTTCTTTTTATCCTATTTGATTTTCAGTTGCTTGAAGACAAGCAACAATTTAAGTTTGGTGTTGTGATGAGCGGATAATTTATATGCTTTTTGGCATTATTTTTAGTATGTTTTTAGTAGGATCTAGTTACTTTTAGGGATGTTTTCATTAGTTTTTATATTAAATTCACATC
>NC_029789.2:57819214-57951912 GCF_000816755.2 Arachis ipaensis
TCTAAACCTTGTCTGTGGTATTCCGAGTAGGATTCAATGATTGAATGACTGTGACGAGCTTCAAACTCGTGAGTGCTGGGCGTAGTGACAGATGCAAAAGGATAGTAAATCCTATTCCAGTATGATCGAGAACCTCCAGATGATTAGCCATGCCGTGACAGAGCATTTAGACCTTTTTCACAGAGAGGATGGGATGTAGTCAGATTCAGAGGTTGAAGAAGGACTGCTGATGCTGTTGGATTCTGACCTCCCTGCACTCAAAGTAGATTTTTTGGCGCTACAGAACTCAAACTGGCGCGCTTCCAATTGCGTTGGAAATTAGACATCCAGGGCTTTCCAGAAATATATAATAGTCCATACTTTGGCTGAGTTTAGATGACGCAAAAGGGCGTTGAACGCCAGTTCTATGCTGCAGTCTGGAGTTAAACGCCAGAAATACGTCACGAACCAGAGTTGAACGCCAAAAACACGTTACAACTTGGCGTTCAATTCCAGAAAGAGCCTCTGCACATGTAAACTTCAAGCTCAGCCCAAGCACACACCAAGTGGGCCCTGGAAGTGGATTTATGCATCAATTACTTACTTCTGTAAACCCTAGTAACTAGTTTAGTATAAATAGGACTTTTTACTATTGTATTTACATCTTCGGATCATCTTATGATTTTTAGTTCATCTTTGGATCATATTGATCACGTTTGGGGGCTGGCCATTCGGCCATGCTTGAACCTTTCACTTATGTATTTTCAAACGGTAGAGTTTCTGCATTCAATAGATTAAGGTGTGGAGCTCTGCTGTTCCTCATGAATTAATACAAAGTACTACTGTTTTTCTATTCAATTCAACTTATTCCGCTTCTAAGATATTCATTCGCACTTCAATATGAATGTGATGAACGTGACAATCATCATCATTCCCCTACGAACGCGTGCCTGACAACCACTTCCGTTCCACCTTAGATTGAATGAATATCTCTTGGATCTCTGAATCAGAATCTTCGTGGTATAAGCTAGATTGATGGCGGCATTCATGAGAGTTCGGAAAGTCTAAACCTTGTCTGTGGTATTCCGAGTAAGACTCTGGGATTGAATGACTGTGACGAACTTCAAACTCGCGAGTGCTGGGCATAGTGACAGACGCAAAAGGAGGGTGAATCCTATTCCAGTATAATCGAGAACCTCCAGATGATTAGCCATGCAGTGACAGCGCATCGGACCATTTTCACAGAGAGGATGGGATGTAGCCATTGACAACGGTGATGCCCTTACATAAAGCCAGCCATGGAAAGGAGTAGGACTGATTGGATGAAAACAACAGGAAAGCAAAAGTTCAGAGGAACGAAAGCATCTCTATACGCTTATCTGAAATTCTCATCAATGAATTACATAAGTGTTTCTATCTTTATTTTCTGTCTATCTATTATTTATTTTCGAAAACTCCATAACTATTTGATATCCGCCTGACTGAGATTTACAAGGTGACCATAGCTTGCTTCATACCAACAATCTCCGTGGGATCGACCCTTACTCACGTAAGGTTTTATTACTTGGACGACCCAGTGCACTTGCTGGTTAGTTGTGCGAAGTTGTGAAGTTATGCTTGGACCATGGTATTGTGCACCAGTTATTAGCGCCACTGCCACGGAGAGAACGAACAACAAATTTTACAACCTCAGAGTAACAATTTCGCATGTATCAGCTTCCTTCCGGCAGTTCCGTCTGCACGCGTTCTATTCGTTGTTTTCAATAAGTTTCAAACTCAAGTTGTCACTTGAGTTTGAGGGGGATGTTAGAATATAATTAGGATTAATTAGCATTATTTAGCATATCTGAATATTTATTATAGTATACTACGTCTTTATTTTTTCGATTCTCTTAAACTATCTTTCTATATTGTATCATTCCAAACAACTTAAATACACTCAATAACACACAAATCCTTTCTCTAGTTTAGTCTCTTATTTTTAAGACATACGCATGAGGTGTGCGTACGTATGACCCTGAGATACTGCAAATTTCATTTTCTGATGAATTTTTCACCTTGTATATTTTTTTCCCTTCACTTCAATCCATCCTTGTCTTTTAAGCCTAAAATCTTTTCAACAAACACATTAAGACATCGAATGAGATTAAAGTGAATTAAATTTAGCAAATTAAGAACCTAAAAAATATATTTTTAATCTTAAACATAATTTAAGAGAAATTCCAAAAATTATACTATTTTAATGAATAAATATAAAATAAATTGAGTAAAATTTATTCATTTTAATATAAAATAAACCATTAAATTATAGTTTATCAAGTACTAAACACAAATAATCAAGGAGTCGAAAAGAATTATCATCGTCCGTCACAAGGCAAATAGGAAAACTAAGGAGCCAACATGCATATATTAACCATACATGTATAATCATAAACAATTATTATATCACACACAAAAGAAGTCACACCTATATATATATATATTTTGTTCCTTGATTATATCTTTATTTGAAAATAAAAAAAGCCTTCTAATGTTATGTGATGGTTGACGTTGAAAATGATTCAGTAGATGTCATCTTAATTATATTATTTGTGTCATTGTTAATAGCCATATTTTGGACAAACCTCAATCGCATCGACACTGGAATGTTAGGTTATTTTCATTTACTATATATATCTTTAAAAATCAGAGAATATGTGGTGTCAAAATTTTTCTTTACATGAATGCCTATTTGCATTTCAGTTTTGAACTATGGTAAGGTTCTATCATTCTACCTTTTTCTTATGGGTTTTTGAGTATTTAAAAACTAGAAAAAATTGACCATTTCCTAATGTGATTTATTTGTCAGATAATTTTAAGTTCTTTTATAGATTTAATTGTCCTACCTTCAATAGAAATTTTCGTCTATCACATCCAATTTAAATATTGAGATTTTGAATTAATTTTATAAATAAAAGAGAATTAATTAAATTATCTCTAATTTTTAAATTAGGGTAGCTATTTGAAACTAATTAGCAAATTTATAAATAAATAGTATTCTTAAAGATAATTAAAGTGAATTATATTTGGTTTTCAATTACTACTTTAGTCTTACTCTTTTTGCCTAATTTAGAAACCCTAATAATAAAACATACACATTATAGCACCCTAACTTTTAGCACCTTATAATCGTACTAAAAGCTCAAGAGTTACTTACCTCTAAACCTTTTTATTGTATACTATTTTTATTTAATATTGAGCCTTTGCGAATACGAACTGAAACTTTCACCAAGAAAACAAAGAGTCGGTACTTTAAATCATTTAATCACAAAATTATATATATTAATGTAGCATTATATACATAGACTTAATCAATGATCCTCAACTACAAATCTTACCCCTCTAAAAATCAAAACGATAAACAACAAGGGAAAAATAAAATCTAAAAGATCAACTCGTAAATATATTCTTCTATGCTCTTATAGCTCCGCACTAAACCTTCGCACTTGTAGCTGAAAGGGGTGGAAATAGGGTGTAAGAACTGGGGAGTTCTTAATAGGGTCGGGGTAGTTAGTTAAGTCAAGATTATCACAGCTCAATTTAATTCACATCCTAGCATAAGGACCCAAAACAATAACTAGTCATAGAAGTTCAAATTAGCAAGCAATTAAAATCACAAACACACTCAAGCAATCACAAATAATTCACAACACCGAACCAAATGCAAAATATGCAAACAAGGATTATGCATGCCTATTCCTATCGCAGGTAATGAGCTCATTTGTCGGTTTCGACCCGCACTTGACGCAATCCAACTCGCAAGTTGGATAAGGTCGAATCTTTCGGATCGGAGGATGCTGCGCCTTAAGTTCTAGCCTCTACCACAGAAACCCTAATCTCCCTGTAAATCGGCTAAACTGATGTCTTGAGAAGTCCCCAACGAGGTCGTGGATTAGCCGTCTGAGAGATGTGTATTCAAGCTGGTAGTTCATCATTGTCCGATGAAAGACGCACTCTGAACCCATGTAGAATGTGATAACCTTATGCCAGTTCAACACATTCATAGTGATGAAGAACGAATACACATCTTAGAATTAATCAAACATAGATCGAGGAGAAACAGTAATACTTTTATTAATTCATAGGACTCAGCATGGCTCCTCCCCTCAACCTAGGAGGTTTAGAAACTCATACTGAAAGTAAAATACAATGGTGAAAACGAAAATAGGGCTGAATGATTGTAAAAAATGTTTGAATAACATGAATCTAATCTCTTAAATACTAAACAAATGACTAGTAAGGGTACAATAGTGTATTTAGGTGGTCCTCTCTGGGCCTTTGGACATTGGACACTGCTCTTTGGGCGCTGGACGCCTGGAAGGGGGTAGGTAGCTGGCGTTGGACGCCAGTTTTAGGCCTTCAAATCCGAAGCAAAGTATGAACTATTATATATTTCTGGAAAGCTTTAAAAGTAAGCTTTCCATAGCCATTGAGAACACTCAATTTGGACTTCTGTAGCTCCCAAAAAGCTCTTCCAAATGCAGACAAGTCAGATTTGGACAGCATTTGCAGTGCTTTCTCTGTCTCTGAATCAGACCTCTGCTCCAACTCCTCAATTTCAGCCAGAAAATACCTGAAAATGTCCAAAAATAAAAAAACTCATAGTAGAATACAAAAATGTGAATTTAACACTAAAACCTATAAAAACATAATGAAAACTAAACAAAACTACTAAAAACTATATGAAAGTGAAGCCAAAAAGCGTATAAAATATCTGCTCATCACAACACCAAACTTAAACTGTTGCTTGTCCCCAAGAAACTAAAACACAGTAGGATAAAAAAATTATGATACAATAAATTTCTAAGTTCAAATGAAGCTTAGTTAAAATCATATGAGTGGGACTTAGTAGTTTTTTGCTTCTGAATAGTTTTGGCATCTCACTATCCATTGAAACTCAGGAATGTTGGCATCTTTAGGAACTTAGAATCCAGATGATATTATTGACTCTCCTAGTTAAGCTCATTTTGATTCTTAAACACAGCTTTTTGAGTCTTGGCCGTGACCCTAAGCACTCTTTTTTACAGTATTACCACCGGATACATTCATGTCACAGACACTTTAATTGGGTTAACCTTTTCAGATTGTGACTCAGCTTTGCTAGAGTCCCCAGATAGAGGTTTCCAGAGTTCTTAAGCACACTCTTTTTGCTTTGGACCACGACTTTAACTGCTCAGTCTCAAGCTTTTCACTTGGCACCTTCACGCCACAAGCACATGGTTAGGGACAGCTTGGTTTAGAAGCTCAGGCCAGGATTTTATTTCCTTTGGGCCCTCCTATCCATTAATGCTCAAAGCCTTGGATCCTTTTACCCTTGTGTTTTGGTTTAAAGGGTTACTGGCTTCTTCAATCTGCCTTTCTTTTCCTGTACTTTTTGGCAGTAATGGATTTTTCTGCTTTTTGTTTTTTTCTTTTCGCCATTTTTTTCTTTCTTTTTTTTTCTCGTATGCATAATAATTTTTTTCTTTTGCAACATGCTTCTTCTTTTGCTTTTTGCTGCTTTTTCTTGCTTCAAGAATCAATTTTCAGATTTTTCAGATTATGAATAATATTTTTCCTTTTTCCTTATTCTTTCAAGAACCAACATTCTAAAATTTCAACTTCAAATATGCACTATTTAATCATACATTTAGAAAACAAAAGCAAATGACACCACATCAAACTAATTAAACTAATCTTATTTTAATCTTGAAATTCATGCATCTCTCAATTCTTTTCAATTAATTCTTTTCAATTAAAAATTTTCTTTTAAGCATAGTGAGAGATATATGGAACATTTTACAACTTTTAAAACATCAATGCAAATAATCATGCAACTAGAACTATAGAACAGATAAATAAACAGACAGAAAACAGAAAAATAACTAGAAAGGGGTGTAAAGAGAACGAATCCACCTGAATAATGGTGGCTAGTGCTCCTCCTTGAGGATCCGATATAGTGCTTGATCTCTTCAATGTCACTCCTTTGTCCTTGTTGAGGCGGCTACACAGGCTCTTGTGCATGCTTCCTAGTTTGCTCCATCCTCTTCTTCTATACTTAAGAGTGGTAGAAGTCACAAAACAAGGCTTTTGCAAAACCAAACTTAAGAGTTTTGCTCATCTTCGAGCAAATATGATCAATGGGGAAGAAGAAGGTGGGGTACGTGGAGCTTTCGTGGGACCTCTTGGTCCTGAGAGGCTAGGGAATTCCAGAGTCCCTGCTTCTCTGCACTGGCATTTGAATGCGCAGGGGCTGTTCCCTGGCTGGCGTTCAACGCCAGTAATACTTCCCTCTTGGGGCGTTGAACACCCAGGAGGGCTTCCTCACTGGCGTTCAACTGTAACACACTTTCTGAAGTGTTCTATTTTCACTGTTGTGAATTCTGTCTCTTGACTGATGTACATGATCATGACTCTAAGACTGAAAGAAAAACAAAATGAAAATAAAGTTAAGTAAAGTTGGGTTGCCTCCCAACAAGCACTCTTTTAAAGTCACTAGCTTGACCTTCAGCTCCATAAAGAGGTGAGTATGGGCTCAGATTTTCTCCTTTGACAGTGAATTTTTTTCCTGTCCTTTCATGGATGAGCTCTACATGCTCTAGAGATAGGACACGATTTATTGTATGTGGTAGAACTGGATTCTTAGTGAAGATAACTCTCATGCTAGGTGAGAGGCCCTCAGTAGGAACTTTTTTGTTCCTCCAGCCTTTAGGTAATTTCTTTTTAGTACCTTTGTGCTTAGAGCTTATTGAGGGCTGCCCAACACCAAACTTAGAATTGTTGTCTGGGGGCTCTGCAGAGCTCTTCACAGATAGATAGTGTTTGCACCCTAGTTGTTGTACTATTATCTCTCTTTTAGAGGGAGAATTAGGATGAGGCATCTTGAATAAGATGTGATCCTCCCCTAACTTTAGGGTTAGTTCTCCCTTAGCCACATCAATGATAGCATTAGCTGTGGCTAGGAAAGGTGTTCCAAGGATGACACAGTCATCCTCATCCTCTCCTATGTCCAAGACAATGAAGTTTGCAGGGATGTAGTGGTTTTCAACTTTTACCAAGACATCCTCCACTAAGCCATATGGCTTCTTCATGGTCTTGTCTGCCATCTCTAAAAAGACGTGTACATCTTGTACCTCAAAGATTCCTAACTTCTCCATTACAGAGAGTGACATGAGGTTGATGCTTGACCCTAGGTCACATAGAGCCTTTTCAAAGCTCATAGTTCCTAAGGTGCAAGGAATCAGAAAGCGTCCAGGGTCTAGAAGCTTCTGAGGTAGCTCTTGCTGAACCAAAGCATGGAGTTCTTTGGTGAGCAGTGGAAGTTTTTCCTCCAGAGGCTTTATACCAAATAGCTTGGTATTCAACTTCATTAGAGCTCCAAGGAAACGAGCAACTTGCTCTTCCCAAGTGTCTTCATCCTCACTTGAGGATGAGTAGTCATCAGAACTTATGCATTGCAGAAGTGCATTCAAAGGAACCTTAATGGATTTTATGGTTTTCTTTGGTTCTAGGCTAGAGGGTTCTTGAGTGGGCTTTAAGCGCTCAGAGGGTGTGCTTTGACTGGTGTTCAACTGCAGCTCTGTTTGCTTATTGGGCGTTGAACGCCCTTGCTGTTCACCCTGACTGGCATTAAACACCAGTCCCTCTAGTATTCTAGGCATTGAACGCCCAGCAGGGATGTCCTTGCTGGCATTCAACGCCAGCTTCCCTGGGCTAGTGGGCGTTGAACGCCCAGTGAAGGCTTCTTCACTGGCGTTTAATGCCATCCCATTCTCCTCTAATTCGACCTTAACCTCCATGGTTATGGCCTTGCACTCTTCTCTAGGATTAACCTTAGTATTATTAGGAAGAGTGTCAGGAGGGATCTCAGGGATCCTCTTGCTCAGTTGACCAACCTGTACCTCCAAATTTCTAATGGAGGACCTTGTTTCATTAATGAAACTATGAGTGGTCTTAGTGAGGATGGAGACTAGAGTGGCTAAGTCAGAGAGGCTTTGCTTAGAGGTCTCCATATTCTCTTGAGAAGATGGGAATGGTGGTCTGTTGTTGAACCTATTCTGGTTTCTACAACCTTGATTGAAACCTTGCTGAGGTTTCTGTTGATTCTTCCATGTGAGGTTACGATGGTTCCTCCATGGTGGGTTGATCAGGATCATAAGCTTCTTCTTCAAGAGAAGCTTCCTGATTACTGCCAGGTGCAGTTTGCATCCTAGTGAGATGTTGAAAGATCATGTTGACCTGTTGGGTAAGGATCTTATTCTGAGGTAGGATGGCATTCAGAGTCTCAACTTCATGAACTTCTTTCTTCTGAGAGATTCCATGGTTTACAGGATTCCTCTCAGAGGTGTACATGAATTGGTTATTTGTAACCATCTCAATAAGTTCTCTTGCTTCTGCAGGTATTTTCTTTAAGTGGGGGGATCCACCTGCAGAGCTATCCAAGAAAATCTTAGATATCTCAGACACGCCATCATAGAACATGCCTATGAGGGACCATTCTGAGAGCATGTCAGGAGGACATCTCCTAATCAGTTGCTTGTATCTTTTCCAAGCTTCATAGAGGGATTCACCTTCTCTTTGTCTGAAGGTTTGAACTTCCACTCTAATCTTGTTCATCTTTTGAGGAGGAAAGAACTTAGCCAGAAAAGCATTAACTAGCTTTTCCTAAGAGTCAAGACTCTCTCTTGGTTGGGCATCTAACCAAAACTTAGCTCTGTCTCTTAAAGAAAAGGGGAAAAGCATAAGCTTGTAGACTTCAGGATTAACTCCATTAGTCTTTACAGTATCACCGATCTGTAAGAATTCTGTTAAGAACTAATGTGGATCTTCTATTGGAAGTCCATAGAATTTGTGGTTCTGCTACAGAAGAGAGACTAACTGAGGTTTAAGCTCAAAATTGTTACCTCCAATGGCAGGTACAGCAATGCTTCTGCCATAAACAAGAGTCAAGAGGGGGTTCTTTATCCCTACTCCTAGTCATAAACAAGAAGCCAAAAAAATGAAAGAAAATAAAGAGACCAAGCCAATAGGAAATAAGCTCCTCCTTAAAGTCAGAAGTAGAGGAAGAAGAAGAAGATAAAAACTAAAATAAAAAATAAATAAAAGAAGTAGAAGAAAAATACCTTGGAAATAGTAGATTGGAGTAAATAAAAGAAGATAGAATAAAAGATGGAAAGAAAATCATAAGAAAGCTTTTTGTGCCAATTGACAAGAAGCTCCAAGTGAGCTGTGAAGAAGAAAGGAAAGAAGATAAAGAAGTTGAGGTAGAAGAAGAGATAGGGATAGGAGAGTTTTGACTAATAGAAATATGAGAAGAAGAGCAGTATAAATAGAAAAAGTAAACAAGAATTAAAATTTTTTTATTTATTTATTTTTGAAAATAAGTTAATTAATTTAAAAAGAGTTTAAAATTTAAATGTTAAATTTTTGAAAATAGAAGAGAGAGAGGAGAGAGAAATTTTCAAAAATTGAGAGAGAAGAGAGTTAGTAGGTGGTTTTAAAAAAGAAGAGAGAGAGAAGAAGATATTATTTTCGAAAATTAAGGAAGAGATGAGTAAGTTAGGTAGTTTTGAAAAAGATGAGAGAGAAGATGGAGATATTTTTTCGAAAATTGAGGAAGAGATGAGTTAGTTAGGAATTTTTGAAAATTAAGAGAGAGAAGATAAGATATTAATTAAGAAAAGAAAAAAATAAAAATAAAATAAAAGATAAGATAAGAAAAGATTTAAATTTAAAATAAGATAAAAAGTAAGATAAGAAAAGATTTAAATTTAAAATAAGATAAAAAGTAAGATAAGAAAAGATTTTGAAATTAGAAAAAGATAAGATATGAAATTAAAAAGATTTGAAATTGATTTTAGAAAAGGTAAGATCTTGAAGTTTGATTTTGAAAAAGATATGATTTTAAAATTTGAAATTTGAAAAAGATAAGATGAGATTTTTGAATTTTGAAAAAGATATGATATGATTTTGAAAAAGATAAGATATTTTGAAAAAGATAAAAACTTTAAATTTTGAAAAATTTGATTTTTGAAAACTTGACAACTAAGATATGATAAAATAAAATTTTAAAATTGAAATCTGAATTTTATTTTAAAAATTTAAACAATAATAATTAAATAAGGATAAAAAATATATATTTTTTTTATTTTGAATTTTATGATGAAAGAGAAAAACACAAAAAAGACACAAGACTTAAAATTTTAGATCTAGCATCCCTTTATTTTCAAAAATTTGGAGGAAAAGACCAAGGGACACCAAACTTAAAAATTTTAAGATCAAGACACATACAAGACTCGAACACCTTGAAGACTCACAAGAACACAAAGAACAAAATTTAAAGACTCAAAGAACACAAGAACATAAAGAGAACACCAAACTTAAAATTTTTAGAGAACTGATGGAGTAAGGCGTAAGTCGGCCAATTAAGAAGTCAATATAAAAATAGCGTTGCGAGTATAGTTCTTAACCAGCTAAGATTCGCCTCATCAATTTAGAAAGGTTGTCACAAAAGTTTAGAATAAAAATAGTGGGAGTATGAGTCTCAGGTCGTCTCCCAACGAGTTGCCATAAAGAATGCTAATTTATTAATTAGGAGTTTTCCGAGAGATTTTGAGAGTGAATGACAGAAAATAAATAATGGTAAATTTAAAGCAGTGAAAACTAAAAGAGATTTATATTATTGGAAATAAAAAGCCTTGACAGGGGGAATGATTAATTGGAAGTTCTATCCTTGTTGGAATTTTCTCAAACGTAGTATAAAGAGGTTGTTATTTTCACTTAGTTAACCTTTACTAAATAAAGGAAAGTCAAGTGATTGAGCTAACTCTTATTCACAAATCCTAGTCCTCTCCCTTGGGAAGGTCTAGCATTAGTAAATACAGAATTAGCCAACAACTTCCAATTTAACTAGTCACTTGAGCATTCCAACTCAAGTGTCTCCTCTTAATCAACCCCCATGTCAAGTAGGGAATCTACTCTATTGACATGGATACCATCTTCGTTATTGGGAGTTTGGAATAGAAAAGTGACATGATAATTTAAATAAAATAGAGATTCAAAGTTAATTAAAAGTAAAAGTAATCCTTTGCATTAACAATCCATGAAAATAATCCAATTGTAACTCTAAAAAAGAATTAAGAATATGGAATAAATAAAAGAGTAAGAAAACAAACTAGAATAGTATCTTCAATGGAGGTGATGACTCTTCAATATCCAAAAGTGAAAGCATAAAACTAATAAACTATGAATATAAAGAAAACCTAGAGGAAGAGTAATTTTTCTCTAGATTCAGATCTAAAAAACTAAAACTATGCTAATGAAAATGTGTGTTGAGTCTCTGCACGTTCCCTAGCTCTAGTCTGTGTTTCTGGGCCAAAAACTGGGTCAAAACTTGGCCCGCGCCCCCAGTATTTTCTATTATTTCTACAGATTGCGCATGTCACGCGTACGCGTCAGTCACGCGTACGCGTCAGTCACGCGTGCGCATCATTTGGTGAATTTCCTTGTCACGCGTACGCGTCAGTCACGCGCACGCGTCTTTTGTGCGAACTCCAATCCACGCGTAAGCGTCAGGCACGCACATGGGTCGCTGCAAATTTCTTCATATCGCGTGCTCGCGTGAGCCTTGCGTGCGCGTCGATGCTCGCTGGTTATCTCCTTAGTTTCTTGTGTTCCTTCAACTTTTACAAGCTTCCTCTCCATTCTCTAAGCCATTCCTGCCCTATAAAGCCTGAAACACTTAACACACGGATCACGACATCGAATGGTATAAAGGAGAATTAAAATACACAAATTAAAGATCTCTAGGAAGCAAGTTTTCAACCATAGAACAAAACTAGGAAGGGATTGTAAAATCATGCAAATCATATGAATAAGTGGGTAAAGACTTGATAATACCACTCAATTAAACACAAGATAAACCACAAAATAGTGGTTTATCAACCTCCCCACACTTAAACATTAGCATGTCCTCATGCTTAGCTTAAGGAGATAAAATAAATGAGTATGGAAAAATAAGACTCATGCAATGCAATGCAACCTATGTATATGAATGCAACCATATGCTAAGATGGTTTTGTCTACTTGGTTAAAAAAAATAAATAAGTTCTTCAAGACAAAGTAACTCAAATTCCACTAATTCAAATTATACAGTTAAAACAAGTAAACTTGTAAGAAGACAGCTCATGAAAGCAGGGAACATAGAATCAAGCATTGAACCTTCATTGATAGTATATGTGCACTCTAATCACTCAAGTGTATAGGGTAATCACTCTACTCTTCTCTAGTCATGCTTTCTAAACTTTGTTCTTCACTTAACCAATTAATAAATATTTAATGTACCAATGCAAACACCATGAAGTCTTTTCAAGGTTGTAATGGGGCTAAGGTCAAGGTGAGGATATATATATATGGCTAAATGAGCTATAAATTGAATTCTTGATTAACCTAAGCTCTTACCTCTACATACACTCTTTATACTTTTAAAATCATGCCTAGCTACCCAAAATTTTCCCACTTTTGTATCACATACTCATGCATAAACTTTTCTCTTAACTTGTATCACACATGCATTGATCTTTTATTAACTTAACTTAGCATTGGGGTAATTTTGTCCCCTTATTCATTTATTTATTTACTTAATTGAATATTTTTGGTTTTTTTTTTGGTTTTTTTGGTTTTTTTTAAAAGTAAAAGTAAACATAACATTATCAATGCACATGGATTTATAATTTTTCTGGTCTAACATGAGTAGGTACCTAAATTCCCAATATTTTATCAATGTAAAAACATAACACATTCCCTTGTTAACACATGTTCCCATAGTTTTTCCACACTTGATTGACACACAATCTCTATCTTAAGCTAACCAAAGATTCAATTTGGGGTATTTAATTATTTTTCTGCTTAAGGCTAGTGATGTGGTAAAATATAGAACAAATGGAATTAAAAGGCTCAAAGTAGCTGACAAAGGTGAATGGAAGGGTAGGCTATTTGGGATAAGTGAGTTAATAATCAAATAATGGCCTCAATCATATGCATGCATATAAACACATTAAACATTGGACATATAGAATGGAACAAAATATAGATTACAATCATAGAGAAGCAAACACACAAGAATAAAATATTATGGTCAAATAATGTAACCATGTAATTAAGCTCAATTCTCACAGGTTGTGTGTTCTTTAGTTATCATTTATGTTTCAAATACAATCTTCAAACAAGTTTAACACAAAAAATTCTAATTTAAATTAGTCAAATTTTTCAAAAATAGGGTCTTAAAAAGAAACTTATTATTTTTCAACCAAATAGAACATGCATGAAAATACCTATTACTATGCAATTTATCCTATCCTAAACAAAAGAAAAATAAATAATTTATTGGTGCTAAGAAAGAGAAATTACCTCCGGAAGTCAAGTACTGACCGACCTCCCCACACTTAAAGCTTGGCACCGTCCTCGGTGCCATTAGTCAGGAACAAAGGGGGGCTGGTAGCAGCATCTCCACAATCGGGACCGTCATGGCTCCCTGTGCTGGTAAATGAAGTGGAGTCCGGGGTGTCTGGGTCTTCTTCAGGTGGTTGGTTACCAACAAGTAGCTCCTTGAGGTATGTAAATCGGCGCTTGTTGCGGCGCTCTCTTCACTTTCCTTGCCGGTCAAGCCGGTTGATGACTTGCATCATCTACCCTTCTTTCTTGCATAAAGAGGACCATAAAAGATCATAAATCTCATTTGATCATTGCAATTCATGCATTATTTGATGAATATTATAGTACATTGCTTTGAGATGAGTTGTGCTGAATTTCAGGTGAAAAAGATAACAAAAATGGGAAGAAAGCAACAAAGAAGCTGGGTGTGTAAAACTGGCGTGCCACTTGGAGCAAACGCCATAAAAATGCATCGGCGTGGCATGCCAGGAGCTAGGCGTGGCACGCCAGTACTGAAATCTAGAAGGGAATCTCAAGCATTCACATGGGCGTGGCACGCCAGAGACTGGGCGTGACACGCTAGTACAAAATTCCAGAGAGCAACAATGGAGGACACTAAAGGGGCGTGGCACGCCTAACCCATCACCTACTATGGGTGTGCCACTTGAGCCAAGGGGCGTGGCATGCCAGCTCATCACTCCAGGAGGAAACATCACTATGGCGTGCCACTTGGTATCGAAGGCGTGGCACGCCAGCTCCAAAAAGTCACTTGGGCGTGCCACTTGAGGAACCAGGGGTGGCATGCCAAGCTTGAGAAGTCCACAAATATATGGGCGTGCCACTTGAGTAGCATGGCATGGCACGCTGGTACAAAATCCTAGAGAAGGGGCTGAAGGCCAAAGAGGTCTGGGCGTGCCACTTGAGGTCGAAGGCGTGGCATGCTAAGCTCTTATTCTCACTTTGGCGTGCCACTTGAGCAACCAGGCGTGGTACACCAATGCACAAAGAAGACAAAACAAGGGCTGGGCGTGCCACTTGGTATCGAAGGCGTGGCACGCCAGTCCAAGAATCTCACTATGGCGTGCCACTTGAGTGCTGGGCATCACGCCAGCTGCTGGAACCAAGGCAAGATCATGGGCGTGGCACGCCAGCGTCTAGGCGTGGCACGCTGGTACAAGTTTCCAAAAAGGATGAAGGAGGCCAAATACATGGGCGTGCCACTTGGTGTCAAGGGCGTGGCACGCCATCCACTATTCCTTACTTGGGTGTGCCACTTGGACCTCAGGCGTGGCACGCCAGTGTCATCTAGGAGGCAAAAGCCATTGGGGTGTGCCACTTGAGTTCGTGGCGTGGCACGCCAAACAGAAGAATCACTTCCTTACAAAGGGCGTGGCACGCCAAACCTTGGGCGTGCCACGCTAGTTCAACTTTTCAGAGAGCTTGTTCAAGCGTGCAGCAAAGGCGTGAGACGCCAGACCCTGGGCATGCCACGCTAGTTCAAGTCTCCAGAGGCAAGAAAAAGAGGAAAGAGGCTAGGGCGTGCCACTTAAGCTCGAAGGCGTGGCACGCCAGGCTACATGGGTATTAAAAGACCCTGGGCATGCCACTTGAGCTCGAAGGCGTGGCACGCCAGGGATGTTATTGAAGAAGAGCGTGCCAGTTGAGGGACTGGGCGTGGCACGCCAAGCCAGAATTGGAGGAGCACATGACACGCCACTGAAGCGCCAGCCACGCGCCAGTTGGGAAGTCACGCTTATTGAGTTTTTTTTCCCACCAAATTGTAATTTTCCTTTTCACTTTTGTAATTCTTTTATTTTGAGAGCTAGGAGTAGTATAAATACCCCCAATAAGTACTGAAAAGGGTTAAGCAGTTAGGGAGATTAGTTTTGAGATTCACTTTTACACTTCATCATCTTCGTTACTTTTGAGTACTTTTCTTTGAGCTATGAGTAGCTAAATTCCCTCTCATTGAGAGAGGGAGCTCTATTGTACTTGATGGATTGATGATAGTGAAATTCTTCTTCTCTTCATATTCTCTTTGATTTGCTAGAAGGAATTTTGTTTTTAATGCTTAGTGTTCAATTATCTTGAAAAAGAGATTGAATGCAAAATGTGTTTCATGGGAACCTTGGGAAAGGAAACATGAAACCATGCTTGAAATCCCTTCTCACAGTTAAGTAGGATCTGGGTTTTGGTGTTTGGATATGGTGACATATAATCCTCCCTCTACTTGGACCTATGATGATGTGTGGTATAATCAGGGACCAAGCATATCTCTCTTTATGAACAATTAGACCAAGGAATTGGCTATTGATCAAGATCTGAGAGATTGAGTCACCAAGGGATTGGGACTCAATCAATCATGATTGCCAATAGGTCAATGAGTTGCATGATTGAAGAGGATATAAGCTGAAATTGATCCAAAGAGACAACATCTCCTGATCTCAATAAAATTTCCCCATTCTTATCTATCACTTTCTTTATAGTTTGCTTTTACATTTTTCAATTCCCCATTCCCATTTACAATTAAGTCAATTATAATTCTGCACTTTACATTCTGCCATTTCCATTTCTGCACTTTATTGCTTTCCTTTACATTTTAGCCAATTACATTTCCGCCATTTATAATTCTGCAAATCACAATCTATCTGTTTCGCTTGACTAATTCATCAATTGATTAAAACTGCTCAAATTTACCAATTTCTGTGGATACGATACCATTTTTTGAATGGGGTGTGAATTCAGACTCATCAAGTTTTATGGCGCCGTTACCGGGGATTGGTTTAAATTTGACAGTAATTAAATTGATTGGAGAGCTAGATTAAGCATTTTTTCCCTTGTTATTTACCTTTTAGCTCCTTACTTTTCTGTTTACTCTGTTTCCTTAGTTTTACTTTGATTATTTTAGCTATTCACTATCCATATTTCCATTCTTCTAACTGTTTGATTAATTGCATCAACGAAGCTAACCACTAATCTTACTATAGTGATTCTTTCACTCGTCGTCCACTTGCTGTTTGTTGAATGTATGACAGGTAGAAGGGGAGAAACTTCATCTTCCTTCGATAGTGAAATTGAGAGGACCTTCCTTAGATTAAGGAGGCAGGCTAGAGGCAAAGGCATAGTTAGAGAGGAACTAGTGGAGGAAGATCTGCGAACCACCATGGATGACGAAGTACAGGACAATGTTGGAGGAGATGCTAGAAATCATGTTGGGCAAGAGAGGAGAGTCTTAGGCTCCTACATCAACCCAAATCTAGGAAACTGTGGCAGCAGCATCTTCAAACCAATAATCCATTCTAACAACTTTGAGTTGAAACCTCAACTCATCACACTTGTTCAGAATAATTATTCATATGGAGGAGGAGCCCAGGAGGACCCAAATCAATATCTCAGTACATTCTTGAGGATTTGTGACATTGTAAAGTCCAATGGTGTGCACCCTGACACCTACAAGCTACTTTTGTTCCCTTTCTCACTCAGAGATAAGGCAGCAAAGTGGTTGGAAGCATTCCCCAAAGAGAGTCTAACCACATGGGAGGATGTTGTAAACAGATTCCTTGCAAGATTTTATCCTCCACAAAGAATCAACAGGCTAAGAGCTGAGGTGCAAACTTTCAGACAACAAGATGGTGAAACACTTTATGAGGCCTAGGAGAGATTCAAGGATTTGACAAGAAGATGCCCACCAGAAATGTTCAATGAGTGGGTGCAACTACACATCTTCTGTGAATGGCTGTCCTATGAATCAAAGAAGGCCATGGATCATTCTTCAGGAGGGTCACTCAATAAGAAAAAAACAATTGAAGAAGCCATAGATGTCATCGAGATTGTACCTAAAAATGAGTATTTCTATGCTTCAGAAAGAACTCAGAAGAAAGGAGTACTAGAACTCAATTCTGTGGATGCTTTTTTAGCTCAAAACAAGGCAATTGTAGCACAACTAGCAGCCTTAACCAAGAAGATGGAGGCTACTCAAGTTTTAGCCATTCAAGACCAAACTCCTCAATAAGAAGGAAGTGCATCAGAATCTGAAGGTGACTGGGAACAAGCTAATTATGTGAACAACTCATCCAGACCACCATATGATCCAAACTCTAAGACATACAACCCAGGTTGGAAGAACCACCTAAACTTTGGGTGGGAAAACCAACAAAGCCATAACAAGGACCATAACAAACCTTATCCATCAAATCAACACAACACTCACAACCCCAATCATCAAACAGGCAACCATAGACCTTACCATAACTCACAAAACATATCATACCATGGCAATCAACCAACACACAATAACCACCATCAAGACACACCACCCTCAACTATGCAACCATGTGAAATCAAGAGTAACTTTGAGAGGATGGAGGCTGCAATAGCACAATTATCATCATAGCTTGCAGGAGCTGTCTCTACCTTTATGGAGAGACAAACGTAGACTAACAGAAGGATAGACGACAACCAAGAAGAATACAGATCAAATATGAAAAATCAAGGTGCAACAATCTCAAAGTTGGAAGTAAAAGTAGGGATCTTATCCAAGCAAATCCCAATGTCCACACACACATTTCCCAGTGATACCATGGCCAACCCAAGAGGGGAATGTAAGGCTATTACACTTAGAAGTGGGAAAGTTGTGGAAGAAGGAACCCCAAGCAAAGGCAACTATGAAGAAGAAGTTGCAGAAAAGCATGAAAATAAGAATGAAGGAGAGAACCCTACTCCATCTTCATCAAAACCAGTCTTGAAGCCTTATGTGCCAAAGGCACTATACCCACAAAGGCTGGAAAAAGATGGGAAGGATGGCTAATTCACTAAGTTCCTAGAGATCTTCAAGAAGCTCCAAATCAATATACCATTTGCTGAGGTATTGGAGCAAATGCCAGTTTATGCCAAATTCTTGAAAGATCTCATAACAAGAAAAAGGAACTGGGGGGGCAAAGGAGACCATAGTACTAACTGAGGAATGTAGTGCCATCATACAAAAAAAGCTACCTCAGAAGATGAAGGACCCAGGGAGTTTCCAAATCCCCTGCATCATAGGGGATATCACTATTGAGAAAGCCTTGTGTGACCTAGGAGCTAGCAAAAACCTCATGTCCCTAACCATGATAAGAAGGATAAAGATTGAGGAAGCCAAACCAACAAGAATGGCACTCCAATTGGCTGACAGAACATTTAAGTTTCCACATGGGGTAGTGGAAGACTTGTTGGTGAAAGTGGAGAAATTCATTTTCCCAGCTGATTTTGTTGTGCTGGACATGGAAGAAGAGGCAAACACATCAATCATCCTAGGAAGGCCATTCCTAGCTACTGCTGGAGCCATCATTGATGTGCAAAAAGGGAACTAGTCTTGAGATTACATGAAGAAAAGATGGTCTTCAACGTCTTTAAGGCAATGAGTTACCCCAAGGAGTCCATAGGAGAATGCATGATGGTAGACACCATAAAACAGATAGTTCAAGGGATTTTGGAAGAAGAACAATGTGAAAGAACTATGGGGCTGGAACAAGCATCAAGTGGAGAACTACCACAAAGAAGCATGAAGAATTCAATCATGCCAACCACTACGGACAACAAAGAAGCAGAGGCACCAAAACTAGAGGTGAAAACCTTGCCACCCAGCTTGAAATATGCATATTTGGGTGCCAACAGCATTCACCCAGTGATCATAAATTCAAGTCTGAGTAAGGAACAAGAAGAGGAGGTTATCCAAGTACTGAGATAACACAAGGATGCCATAGCCTGGACACTTTCAGATTTAAAAGGGATCAGTCCTTTAATATGCATGCACAAGATCCTACTTGAAGAAGATGCCAAACCTTCAAGGCAACAACAAAGGAGGCTGAATCCAACCATGAATGAAGTGGTTCAAAAAGAAGTGTTGAAATTGTGGTAAGCAGGGGTGATCTACCCCATCTCAGACAGCCCTTGGGTAAGCTCGGTGCAAGTAGTCCCAAAGAAGGGAGGGATCACTGTTGTGTCAAATGAGAAGAATGAACTGATACCCACAAAGACAGTGACCGAATGGCGTATGTGCATTGACTATCGGAAACTCAATGAAGCTACCCGAAAAGACCACTTTTCACTGCCCTTCATGGATAAGATGCTTGAAAGACTCGCAGGACACAAATACTACTGCTTCCTGGATGGTTACTCTAGCTACAACCAAATAGTTGTAGATCCTAAAGACTAGGAGAAAACCTCTTTTACTTGTCCCTATGGAGTCTTTGCTTATAGGAGAATGCCCTTTGGATTGTGCAATGCACCTGCAACATTCCAAAGGTGCATGCTCTCCATCTTTTCGGGACATGGTTAATGATGAGCGGATAATTTATAAGCTTTTTGGCATTGTTTTTAAGTAGTTTTTAGTATGATTTAGTTAGTTTTTAGTATATTTTTATTGGTTTTTAAATAAAAATCACATTTCTGGACTTTACTATGAGTTTGTGTGTTTTTCTGTGATTTCAGGTATTTTCTGGCTGAAATTGAGGGACTTGAGCAAAAATCTGATTCAGAGGCTGAAGAAGGACTACAGATGCTGTTGGATTCTGACCTCCCTACACTCAAAGTGGATTTTCTGGAGCTATAGAAACCCAATTGACGCGCTCTTAATTGTGTTGGAAAGTAGACATCCAGGGCTTTCCAGCAATATATAATAGTTCATACTTTGCCCGAGTTTTGATGACGCAAACTGGCGTTCAAACGTCAACTTCCTGCCCTATTCTGAAGTTAAACGCCAGAAACAGGTTGCAAATCAGAGTTAAACGCTAGAAACAGGCTACAACTTGGTGTTTAACTCCAAGAAGAGTCTCTACACCTGAAAGCTCAATGCTCATCCCAAGCACACACCAAGTGGGCCCGGAAGTGGATTTCTGCATCTTTTACTCATCTTATGTAACCCTAGCTACTAGTTTAGTATAAAAACTACTTTTAGTGATTTATTTCACATATTTTGGATAATTTTATGTTTAGAGATCACGTTTAGGGGGCTGGCCATTCGGCCATGCCTTGACCACTTTCACTTATGTATTTTTCAACGATGGAGTTTCTACACCCCATAGATTAAGGTGTGGAGCTCTGCTGTTCCTCATGAATTAATGCAAAGTACTATTATTTTTCTATTCAATTCAAGCTTATTCTTATTCCAAGATATTCACTCGTACTTCAACCTGATGAATGTGATGATCTGTGACACTCATCATCATTATCGCATATGAATGCGTGCCTGACAACCACTTCCGTTCTATCCGCAATAGCTTGAGTGTTTATCTCTTGGGCTCCTGGTTCAGATCAGAGTCTTCGTGGTATAAGCTAGAATCAATTGGCAGCATTCTTGAGATCCAGAACGTCTAAACCTTGTCTGTGGTATTCTGAGTAGGATCTGGGATGGGATGATTGTGACGAGCTTCAAACACACGAGTACTGGGCGTAGTGACAGACGCAAAAGGATCAACGGATCCTATTCCAGTATGAGTGAGAACCGACAGATGATTAGCCGTGTGGTGACAGTGCATTTGGACCATTTTCACTGAGAGGACGGACGGTAGCCATTGACAACGGTGATCCCCCAACATACAGCTTGCCATGGAAAGGAGTATGAAGGATTGAATGGAGGCAGTGGGAAAGCAGAGATTCAGAAGGAACAAAGCATCTCCATACGCTTATCTGAAATTCTTACCAATGAATTACATAAGTATTTCTATCTTATTTTATGTTTATTTATATTTTAATTATCAAAATCCCATAACCATTTGAATATGCCTGACTGAGATTTACAAGATGACCATAGCTTGCTTCAAGCCGACAATCTCCGTGGGATCGACCCTTACTCACGTAAGGTTTATTACTTGGACGACCCAGTGCACTTGCTGGTTAGTTGTGCGGAGTTGTGAAAAGGAGTTGAGATTATAATCGTGCGCACCAAGTTTTTGGCGCCGTTGAGATCACAATTTCGTTCACCAGTTGAGAAGTTCATAGAAGTATTCATGGATGACTTTTCTATGTTTGGAAACTCATATTCTAATTGCCCATGTCATCTTGCCCTGGTGCTAAAAAGGTGCCAAGAAACCAACCTGGTTTTGAACTGGGAGAAGTGCTATTTTATGGTAACTGAGGGGTGGTTCTTGGCCACAAGATTTCAAAAAATGGCATAGAAGTAGACAAGGCAAAGGTGGAAGTAATTGAGAAATTACCTCCACCTTGCAATGTCAAGGCAATCAGAAACTTTTTGGGACACGCTGGGTTCTATAGAAAGTTCATCAAGGACTTTTCAAAGATTACAAAACCTCTTAGCAACCTACTTGTCTCAAATATTTCCTTTGTTTTTGATAGAGAATGCATGGTAGCCTTTGATGAGCTTAAGAAGAGACTCTCCTCTGTACCTATTATAGCACCACCTAGATGGGATCTTTCTTTTGAATTAATGTGTGATGCATCTAATTTTGCTGTTGGTGCTGTTCTAGGACAGAGAAAAGACAAGCTAGTACATGTTATTTACTATGCTAGCAAGGTCCTTAACGAGAATCAAAGGAACTACACTACAATAGAGAAAGAATTTTTAGCCATAGTCTTTGCTTTTGATACGTTTAGATGATGTCTTATTGGCTCTAAAGTAATTGTATTCATTGATCATGCAGCACTCAAATACTTGCTTACCAAACAAGAATCTAAGCCAAGATTAATAAGATGGATTCTGCTACTCCAAGAATTTGACATTGAGATTAAAGATAGGAGCAGAGCAAAGAACAAGGTAGCTGACCACCTCTCAAGGATTCCACAAGAAGAAGAAGAGACGCACCAGGTTACAGTAAATGAAAGCTTCCCTGATGAGCAGTTGATGATGATCCGAGTAGCCCCTTGGTTTGCAGACATTGCTAATTTTAAGGCTATTGGGGAACTACCAACCAATATCAACAAACACATGAGGAGAAAGCTAATCAAGGATGCCGAACACTACATCTGGGATGACCCCTATCTGTTCAAGAAGTGTGCTGATGGAATCTTGAGAAGGTGTGTCTCTCATGAAGAAGGGCAGGAAGTGCTGTGGCAGTGCCATGGATCCGCATATGAAGGCCACTTCAGTGGAGAAAGAACAACAACAAAAGTGCTTCAATCCAGATTTTACTGGCCAACAATGTTCAAGGATGTTAAGGAATTGGTGTCAAGATGTGATGAATGCCAAAGGGCTGGTAATCTAACCAAGAGAAATGAGATGCCACAGCAATTCATACTAGAGCTTGAACTATTTGATGTATGGGAAATTGACTTTATGGGACCTTTTTCAACCTCCTACTCAAATAGTTACATATTGGTGGCTGTTGATTATGTCTCACGATGGGTAGAAGCCATAGCCACTGCGATAAATGACAATAAGGTGTGATAAGCTTCTTGAGAAGGAACATCTTCAGCAGATTTGGAGTTCCTAGAGCCCTCATTAGTGATGGAGGGACACACTTCTGCAACAAACAACTTGAGACACTCCTTCTCAGGTATGGAGTCAAGCACAAGGTGGCAACTCCATATCACCCACAGACCAACGGGCAAGCTGAGATTTCAAACAGAAAACTAAAAAGGATTTTTGAAAAAACTGTTGGAAGCTTAAGAAAGGATTGGTCTAAGAAGCTGGATGATGCATTATGGGCCTACAGGACAGCCTACAAGACACCCATTGGGATGTCCCCATACCAACTAGTATATGGCTAGGTTTGTAACTTACCAGTTGAGCTTGAGCATAGAGCGTTTTGGGCTCTAAAAATGCTAAACTATGATGAGCAAACTGCTGGAGAAAGAAGATTAATGCAGCTCAATGAGCTGGAGAAATTTAGAAATCAAGCATATGAGAATGCAAAAATCTACAAAGAGAACACAAAAAGGTGGCATGATCAAAAGATAGCAAGAAGGGAGTTCACTAAAGGACAAAAGATGCTGCTGTACAACTCGAGACTCAAGTTCTTTCCTGGGAAACTTAAGTCTCGATGGTCAGGACCCTTCATGATACTCAAGGTGTTTTCCTATGGTCATGTAGAGCTCATGGAGGACAAGACTCAGAGAACTTTCACTGTCAATGGCCATAGACTCAAACATTACTTGGGAGGTTCCTTAGAGGAGCAGAGAGTGAGCTACAAGCTCAACTAAAGATGGAGGAGTGTCAAGTTAGTGACAATAAAGAAGCGCTAGTTGGGAGGCACCCCAACACTTTATCCTTTTGATTTATTGTTTTTCTTAGAAGTAATTTAAAATTCATTGCTTTAGATAGTTTAAGTTTCAGTTTCACACTTGTGTTGCATTACCATTAAGAATTAGATTGCAAGTGGTAGGTTAGGAAGTTTAAATATCAATTTTGATAGTTAGGACAACCTGACATTCTTGTGTCTCTTTTATTCCGGAATTGCAACTTGATGAATGCATGTACTAATGATGAGTAAGTGAGCTGAGAACTAGCTAAAAGGCTAAGTTTTGTGTGGCCACTCACCCACTAAATCTACGCTTACAACCATTTTGATAACTTGATTTCAAAGAGTAAGCCCAGAGGTTAAGTTTGGTGTGGCTACCACCATACAAGGATCACCTAGCAAGCCTAATTCTACTCAATCTGAAAGCACTTAATATCTTGGCAAGAGCATAAACGTGGTTTAATGTATTCAGAAGAGATTAGGAACAAAAGAAAATAAAGAGATTGGAGTTATTTCATCCTTATGAACACATTAAATACACAATGATGAAACCAATTTATTAAGATGTAATAGGATTAAGTTTGGTGTCCCAAGGGACACCCATCAGTTGCAATCCCACTTACCCGTGATAAGAAGGAATGTGAAGGATTCTTTTGTCATTACTAACGGGTTTTAGTTTCATTTTCAGGAGAAAATATGGGACCCACATGGTGAATAACTCATAAAGCAAAGAAGTCAAAGTGTACTTACACTTTGGAACTCAACACATGCAAGAGGCACAATGAGATAAGGGTTGGCGCCTCTTCCCACGCTAGGCGCCACTCCCCAAGTGGGAAAACATTAAATCCTTTTTATTTCCCACCATTCAAACCGCACTCTTCACCCCCTATAAAAGCCTAACTTTCCCAACTCTTCTCCCACTTCAAACCCCTAATCACACACAAAAAAGAATCCAAACACCTTTCTTCTTCTTTTCTCTTTTCGACTTCCACTACTTCTCTTCCCCTACTTCTTTTCCCTTTTCTTGATTGGGACAATCAAGTCCTAAGTTTGGTGTTGGAGCAAAACAAGGTTTTGCTTGCCTCTCTTGCAACCTTCCCCAAAATTTTTTTTCCACAACCTCAAACACACTCTCTCAACTCAATGGCACCTGATAAACCACTATTTTATTGTTTATATTGTGTTTAATTGTGTGGTTTTATCATGATCCTTACCCACTTATTCATTAAATTAGCATGAAATTATAATTCCTTCCTGAATTTATAACATGTTTGAAAACTGCTTCCTAGAGACTTTAATTATGTAATTTTAATTCTCCTTTATTCCATTCGATGCCGTGATTTGTGTGTTGAGTGTTTCAGACTTTATAGGGCATGAACGAGTTGGAGATTGGAAAGGAAGCTAACAAAAATGGAAGAAACACAAGAATTTGAGGAGATAACCAGCGAGAAGTGACGCGATCACATGGCTCACGCGACCGCGCGAAGGAGAGCAAATCGCAGTGACGTGGCCGCATGGCTCACGCGGATTGGAAAAGCTAAGGCGACGCGGTAGCGTGGACGACGCGAACGCGTGGCAAGGAAAAATGCGAATGACGCGTCCGCATGGATGACGCGATCGTGTGACATGTGCGATCTGCATAATCTGCAGAATTCGCTGGGGGCGATTTTAGACCTTATTTTGACCCAGTTTTCGGCCCGGAATAGCAGACTAGAGCCAGAGAATATGCAGAAACAAAACACAACATTCATTCTACACAGTTTTCAGTTTTAGATCTAGTTTTACTCCTTTAGGTTTCTTTCTCTAGGTTTTAGGAATTTTAATTTTCAATTGGTCTTAGCATTGGAACATTGAGAAGAGTTATTTCCTCATCAAGACTTCGTCTTTCTAGTTCGTTCTCTTAACTTGGTTTTATTCTTCCATGTTCTTTGCTTTGTTCAATTTTGTCAATTGAATATTTTCATGATTATTCAGTACAAGGATTATTTCTTCCATTTTAATTTATTTTCCATTCCAATAATCATGTCTTCTTTTAATTCCCTTTCATGTGTTATGGATATATTATTTACAATGAGTGAGTAGTTCCCTCACTTGATAGGGAGTTGATTGAAAGGAACTCTTGAGTTGGAAGGATTGAAAGAAAATTTGTAATTGGGTTAACTGTTGGATTGTTATCTAATCACTAACACCAATCCCTTTGATCTAAGTGGGTTACAACTCGTGAACAGATCTAGCATTCCAACTTGTTTGACTTTCCTTTACCTAGTAAAGAATAACTAAACAGAACAACCATTGATTATAAATTAATCTTGAAATCATCCCATCAATGATAGAGGTTCCAACTAATCAACTCCCAGTCAAGGCTTTTATTCATATTATTTGAATTTTCTCAATTTAATTTTCCACCTACTTAACTCAACTTCTTGGAACATCTGATTAATAAAATAGCACACTTTTCTGCAACTCGTTAGGAGACGACCTGGGACTTAAACTCCCAGTAATTTTTAAATTAAACTCTCTGTGACATATTTCTAAATTGATAGGCAGATTTTCGGTGAGTTAAGAACTATACATGCAACGTAACTATTTTAATAATTTTTAATTCACCAACTTCTGTGCCTCATCAATTTTTGGCACCGTTGCCGGAGAGTTGCAATAGAGTGCTAAAGTCATTAATTAGAATTTATTTATTTACATTTTATTTTATTTTGCTACTATGAGCTGCATGTTTCTTTCGTGAAATGACGCGTTCACTTCCTGATCCGCGGTTGCTAATATTCGATCCTGAAATTGAAAGGACTATTTCACGAATAAGGCGAGAACAACATCGGTTAGTCCGCTCTGAGGACGGATCTGAAAGTGAACTTGAGGAAGAAACCAGCCCCCATTCTACTGATTCAGTTGTTTTACGTGCAGAAGACATGGCAGCTAGGAGAGTTACCATCCAGGAGGAAGGAGCCCCTGATTTTACAATGCAACCGTTTCAAGCGCATCATCCAGCGGTAGCTACAGATTTTGAAATAAAGACCGCACTGCTAAATTTGATGCCCAAGTTTCATGGCCTACCTGCTCAAGAGCCTATCAAGCACTTGAGAGATTTCCAGGCAGCCTTTTCTACTGTCAGGCGTGATGGTACTGATGAAACTTCAATTTTGCTGAAAGCTTTCCCATTTTCTCTTGAGGAAAAAGCAAGAGAGTGGTACTACACTCAACCTCTAGCAAATGTATCCAACTGGGATACACTCAGAAAGGAGTTTTTGGAGAAATTCTTTCCATCTGAAGTTATTGATAAACTGCGGAAGGATATTTCCACAATTGTTCAGGATGACAATGAGACTCTCTTTGAATACTGGGAGCGCTTCAATAATCTTCTGGAAGCATGCCCCCACCACATGATTGACAAGATAGTGTTATTTAGCTATATCACACAGGGCATGAGGCCCCAAGATAAGACCACATTGGAAAGTGCTAGCAATGGGTCTATGAAGAAGTACAAGACCACTGATGAGGCTTCGCAATTGATAAATGATTTAGCTGAATCTACTAGGAACCACAGACAAAAGCAAGGCCGTTCAAAAGCCGTTGCAAAAGTATCCTCTAGCAGAGAGACTGTGGCTCTAGATCAGAGTATATGTGAGATGACCAACTTACTGAAGCAAATGCAATTGAATCAACAACAAGCTCAGCAAGCTCAACCTCCTCCACCACATCAAAACCAACAACTGGTCCCGCAGAGAATTTGCGGAATCTGTGCTGATTATAGCCATTACAATGATGAATGCCCACAACTCCAACAAGAAGACAACATGGTGGCATCCACTCATAACTTCTATGATCGCCCCAACCAAGGGTACAATCAAAGTGGAAATAATAACCATGGATGGCAGGACAATTCTAACCAGAATTGGAGGGACAACAATAACAGAGGAGGCAGAGATAATCAGGGAAATCAGAGATGGAATAATAACAACAACAGACAGCAGAATCAACCTTACAGAGCACCTCACCTGAGGCAAAACCAAGGACCACAGAACAATCAACAGCAGACCTCTCAATTTACTCATTCTTCTATATCTCCTAATGAAGAGCTACTACAATCTTTTGAGCGAAGACAACAGACCATGGAAAGTAACATCATGAATAGTATTAATGCCAGTCTGAATGGTCTCACCTCTACTTTGCAAGATCTTATGTCACAGATTGGATCAACGCAAAATTCCAGTAACCAACCTTCAAGCTCCACTAGAATTCTCTCTCAACCATTACCCAATCCAAAGGGAGGCATTAATGCCATCACCCTAAGGTCTGGAACCACACTACAGGAGAGGAATCAGGAGGAACCAATTCCACCAGAACACACCTCAGCTGAAGAGGTAGTAGAAATAGAAGATGTTGAAGAGGAAGAGGACATACAGGACATAGCTGAAGAAGAATTAGCTCAACCACAGGAGGAAGCACCAAAAGGCGCAAACACCACAGAAAACGCTACTCCTATTCCATTTCCACAACTTGCAAGGAAGCCCAGGAAGCAGCTGGAACCTGACCCCAAAATGGTAGAAATATTCAAAAAGGTTGAGGTAATTGTTCCTCTTTTTGATGTTATTCAGCAGGTACCTAAATATGCAAAGTTTCTAAAAGACTTATGTATCCATAAAGACAAAATTAATGAATTAGAAACTATTCCTTTAGGTAGTTCTATATCTGCTTTAATGGGAGGATTACCTGAAAAATGTAGTGATCCAGGTCCTTGTATAGTTAGCTGTACTATTGGTGGTGTAGTAATTTATGATTGCATGTGTGATTTAGGAGCATGTGTCAGTATAATACCTTTGTCTATATATGATATTTTGAGGCTCCCTCCCTTAAAAAGGTCGGCAGCTCGTTTTGTGTTAGCAGATAAAAGCATTATTACAGCGGCCGGAGTTGCTAAAGATGTTTTGGTAAACATTAAAGGGCTTACATTTCCCACTGATTTTTATATCTTGGAGATGCCCCATAATGATTCAGATAAGCCATCATCAATCCTACTTGGAAGACCATTCCTGAAGACATCAAAATTCAAATTGGATGCCTTTTCAGGAACATACTCCTTTGAAATAGATGGCCGCATAGTAATCTTCAATATGAACGGAGTTATTGACAATCCCCCAGAAGATGAAAGTGTAGCTGAAGTTCACAAGGAAGAGTTAGAAGAGAGGCACACTAAACAAGGTCCAAGTGTGGGGACCCTCTTAACTGACAATGAGGGCACTTCGTCATTTTCACAAGCTCCAGAGCCTGCCCATGTTCAAAAGTTAGAATTGAAACCCCTCCCTCCACATCTCAAATATGCTTATCTTGAAGATGAGCAGAGGTTTCCAGTTATCATTGCAAGGGAACTTACTTCTCAACAAGAAGAACAGTTACTTGATGTGCTGAGGACGCATAAGAAGGCAATTGGGTGGAGCTTGGCAGACATAGTAGGCATCAACCCTCAAGTATGTGAGCACAGAATATTTTTAGAAGAGGGAGCAAGACCTGTCCATCAACCCCAAAGAAGATTGAATCCCACCATCTTGGAAGTTATCAAAAAGGAAGTGACCAGACTATTGGAAGCCGGTATCATATATCCCATTTCAGACAGTGAATGGGTAAGCCCAGTACAAGTGGTGCCCAAGAAGTCTGGAGTCACTACAGTGAAGAATGAGCATGGAGAGCTCATAGCAAAATGTACCGGGTCGTATCAAGTAATTGGTGTCCAGCTTTGTTTCTTTTTGTTTCCTTTTGTTCTGCCACTTTTTGGCTATCTCTTTTCTTTCCTTCTTTTTGTTTTTCTTTCTAACCAAGGAAATTTTTTTTTAATTGAGATTCATAGACAGTAGGCCACTCTTTACTTAGAATGAGATATCCTAGCTCTTTATTCACTAAAAGTGAGCTATTATACAACCACACACATACCACCATTTACTTTTATTCTACTTCTATCTAAACAGAGACTATCTTGCTTCACATTCAAACTTTTCTCTTATTGAACTTAAAGATGCAGGGGACAACACATGCTTCTTGTCAAGCGAAAGTAAACACACAAGCACACACATAAACCTTGGCTTAACCACATTGGATTCTCCTCCTCCATTGGAACTTTAGCCTTTGCACACAACCTCCAAATGGTACTCGGATAGTACAACCAAGATCCGGCCGAATTCTTCTCAGCCAGCTTTTGAATGTCTTTTGCAAGGATTTCATGAACTCTTATCTCTCCTCCCACAATGATGCAATGTAGCATCACGGCTCTCTCCCTGTTAACTTCTGAGGTGTTTACTGTGCCCAGAATTGATCTTTTCATCAACTCATACCATCCTTTTGCTTCCGGGGTGAGGTTACATCTATTCAGGTACTTATATCTGTTCTTGTCATCTCCTTCCCACTCGGAGTTCTCCATACAAATGTCTCTCGCAATCTCATCATAATCCTGATCCTCATTCAATCTTTGTTGGTATCCCGGTTCACTAAAGCGGACTGACTTTAGTTTCAAGACTTTCTTGATTGCATCCGGGCCAAAGTCTACTTCCACCCCCCGCACATAGCTCTTGTACGTTGGGGGCTCACGCATGTCAAGCCTTGGGATATTTGCATAGAACTCTCTTATGATATTGGCATTGATTCGGATGGCTGGTGATGCAAGTTTCTCCCACCTCCTCTTCCGAATTTTATCCTTCATTTCTTGACATCCATCATCCGGCAACAAGAGTGGAATTTCAGGATAGATTCTTTTCTCGTTCATCCATTGAATTTGCATTTGATGAAACCAAGACTTGAATCTCCGTTGTTCATATTCATGTGTGTCTTCCTCCACCATGGGATCTTTCCCTTTTCTTCGTTTGGTTCTTGAGGAGGAGGCCATGATCACTTGGTTGGTTGAGTCTTGTGAGGTTAGAAGGAGTGTGAAGAATGTTGGAGAGTTTGATGTGTGTTTGGAGCAAAAAGAAATTGAGACCAAACTTGCTATGACAAGAAATGATGAAGAGAAGTTTAAATGGTTGGAGTTTAAAGTAAGAGAAATGTTGCACAGAGCTTGTTATGTTGAGGAGTGATGAAGGGAGTGAAGTTTCCAAGGTTGGAGTGGTTCGGTCATGTGCATGGCTTGAAGGAGGTATGCTTTTAAATGAGCAATGAAGGGCTGGGATGCAATTAGACTTATGGAGATCAAAGGTATGCATGTAAGGATGAATGAAGACAAAGTTTGCTCCTTCCCTTGCCTTTGCCGTGATCATTCTCAAGGAGTAGCAGATTTTTTTTTCGAGGCATGTGATGGGATTTTGTCCTCATGCTATGCTTTCCTTTGTCTTGTCTTTTTCTTTGAAGATTCTTTGACCTCCTAGTCACCACAACAAGACAACATACATTAGTTTTGTCCAACCATAGCAAGAGTGTTCTTTTTATTAATCCTATGTGAACCATCAATTCTTATATCATTTAAACCGTGACACTCTCCTTGGAGGACACCAAACTTAATGTTTGGTCATATATAAAGAAAATGAGTATCTTCCTCCAATTAGTGAGATTCAAATGTTAAAAGTTCATAAGAATTGTTTTCATCATACTTTCTTTTTCTCTTTTTTTTTTCATGAAGGATCAATTGTATCCCTAAATCGGTGCATCAAAGTTTGATGAACACCAAACTTGTTTCTTGTCAAAGGGTACATCACAATTAATGCCTTCATTACCGGAAAAGAATTTTTCCATTTATAAGGTTTTGAAAAACAACAATTGTATGATTATTGATGCATGAGTTTCTACTTTTCATGAGGCTATGTGGACACCAAACTTAGTGTTTGGCCATATGCTTTGTCAAGATACTCCAAACATGCAAAATGGAATTATTTGTAACATTGGTTTAGTGTGCTTGAAGGCACACCAAACTTAGCATACGTTTCAAAATAGTGCATGCAGTCAATGGACATGTTCATGAAAAGAGAAAAGAATTCATGCTCAATTGATCATAACTTATTGAATTTAAAATGACATGAATCTTAAAGCATGGGTTGCCTCCCATGGAGCGCTCTTTTATTGTCATTAGCTTGACATTGAGGCTTTCTTTTATGGTGGTTGGTGCTTGTAGGGCCTCAATTTGTCTCCTCTGACCGTGATCCTCTTCTTTGTTCTCTGGTGTTCAATTTCAGCATGCTCTAATGAGAGTATGTTGCTGATAGTGTAGTAGTCCTCGGTTTGTTGATTTACCCCCAGCTGTTGATATATCAGTTGCACTTTGTCACCTTTGGAAAGCCCCTCTGTTGGAATCTTTCTATTCTTCCAACCCCTTTTTGCTTTGTTTCTGCGTTTCATCTTTCCTTTTGTTGATCTCTCTTTTCTGGCCGTAGGCTTTCCTCGGGGATCTCTCTTTTTAGTGGCTAATACTCTAATATCCTCTTGGGTTTCTTCATCAGTCTGCACAATCCTTAGCATTGGGATGTTGCTGTGACCTTCCTGGTCATTTTTTATACTTGGGTTACTTCCTTTGAGCTATGTGGCTGGTTGCTCTTCTCTTTAAGTTTCTCAGTGCTTTTGTTTGGCATCACAACTTGCTCCTTGGCCTCATCGTCCTTTGCTTGCTTCTCATCTTCTGTTGGTTCTTTGATGCTCTCTGCTTGCTTCTGTGTAGTGTCATTGTTGCTTATCAATGTTCTCCCGCTCCTTAATTGTATTGCCTTGCATTCCTCCTTGGGATTTGGAATTGTGTCACTGGGCAGTGAGTTTGAAGGTCTCTCAACAGATACTTGCTTGGAGAGTTGCCCAATCTGCCTCTCTAGGCTCTTTAATGATGCTTCATGGTTTTTGTTTGTTATTTCCTGGTGTTTCATCATTTTTTCTATCAAGGTCTCTAAGTTGGTGAGTCTTTGAGGTTCAGGTGGTGCTTGTGGTGGGTTGTGAGATGTGGGTGATGGGTGGTAACCATTTTGGTTGGTGGAATGGTTGTTGGATTGGTACTGGCTGAGATTAGGGTAGTTGTTTTGAGGTTTTCTGTATGTGTTTTGGTTAGTCTGCTGATGGTTGTAGTTTTGGTTGTTTCTTGGGTTGTTTTGATTTGAATTCCTCTGCCATGGTTGTTGGTTTTGGTTGTGAGTGTCTCCCCATCTGAGGTTGGGGTGATTTTTCTATGAGGGGTTGTAGGTATCACCATAGAATTCATTTGGATTTGCATGCATGTACTGGACTTGTTCCTGCTGTTGCTCCTCTTGGATATCTTCATTTTGCCCCCATGTGGCTGATGGTTGGCTGGTGTTAACTGCTGCAACTTGGAGGCCATCAATCCTCTTGGTCATTTGCTCAAATTGTTGTTGAATTTGCTGCTGCATTAATTTATTTTGAGCCAGGATTGAATCCACTCCTTCTAGTTCCATTACTCCTCTCCTTTGTGATGGTTGGCGGCCTCTTTGATGAGCAAAGAAATATTGGTTGTTGGCCACCATATCAATGAGTTCTTGAGCCTCCTCTGCAGTTTTCATGAGTTGCAAGGAACCTCCAGCTGAATGATCCAAAGCTTCCTGGGATTTCAGTGTTAAGCCTTCATAGAAGTTCTGCAGCTTTTCCCACTCATTAAACATGGCAGGGGGACATTTCTTGATTAGAGCCTTGTACTTCTCCCATGCCTCATAGATGGGTTCAGCCTCCATTTGTGTAAATGTTTGTACCTCAGCCTTCAACCTTATAATCCTCTGAGGTGGGTAAAACTTGGCAGGAAACTTGGTTACTAAATCATCCCAGTTATTGATGCTGTCCCTTGGAAAAGATTCCAACCATTGAGTGGCTTTGTCCCTGAGAGAAAATGGGAATAGCATCAGCTTGTAACTGTCAGGGGGCACACCATTAGTTTTGACAATGTTGCATATCCTCAAGAAAGTGGACAAATGTTGGTGTGGGTCTTCAAGTGGTCCTCCACCAAAAGAGCAATTGTTCTGAACCAAAGTGATGAGTTGTGGCTTGAGTTCAAAATTGTTAGCATTGACATTTGGAGCCAAGATGCTGCTCCCACAATGTCTAGGATTTGCAAAGGTATAGGAAGCCAAAACTCTCCTCTGGGGTGGGTTGTCATTGTTGTTGTCTGCTCCACCTGGTGGATTGGTTGAATGTTCCTCCATCTCTTGGAATTCGTCGTCTGATTCCTCTTCTCCAACAATATTTTTCCCTCTTTCAGCTCTTCTTAACCTCCTGAGAGTTCTTTCGTCTTGTTCATGAAAATTGGGTATGGTTCTTCTTGTACCTGACAAACAAGCAGAGCATGAGAAATGCACAAAACCAGTGACACTTCAATCTACTGCTAGATTGAAGTGTTCGTTAGTTTAAGCAAAAAATCAAACAGTTAGTGGGTTAATCAAAATTAAAGAGAAAGTGCTTGATCTAGATCACCACCTCACTTAATCATTGTCAATCTAATCAATCCCCGGCAACGGCGCCAAAAACTTGATGAGTATTTTAGTGAAAAAATAAATTTCTCCCAAAACACACAAATCTAACCGGCAAGTGTACCGGGTCGTATCAAGTAATAAAAACTCACGGGAGTGAGGTCGATCCCACAGGGATTGAAGGATTGAGTAATTTTAGCTTAGTGGTTAATTTAGTCAAGTGAATCAAGATTTGGTTGAGTGTTTTGTGATTTGCAGAAATTAAATTGCATGCAAGTAAAGAGAACAGGGAATTAAAGTGCTGAATCTTAAAGAACAAGAAATTAAATAGCAGAAACTTAAAATGCAAGAAATGTAAATTGCGGAATCTTAAAATGCAAGAAATGTAAACGGCTGGAATTGTAAAGGGAATTGGGGATTGGATTTAAAGAATTTAAACAAGGAAAAGTAAATTGCATCAAGCAGAGAAGTAGAAGAGGTTATCCCATTGTCTTCTCTTTACTCCTAGCCATTCCTTCTTGCTTCAACCTTTCTCCAAGCTTTCTTCACCTATCATTAATCAACCAAACACATCAAAGCTATGCTTAAAATCATGAGATATTCATTCTTTCATAATATGTGACAATTATAGTATAAAACCTCATGAAATAGCATGAATTCATACATGGTTGATTCAATCAAAGGAAACATGAAAATCTACCTAATTGGCTTGCTTGTAGCTCAAGAAAGTGCATAATTCTAATGAAAACAAAAGAAAAAGACTAGTTAAAATAGGCTAAGATGACTTGTCATCAACCACTACTGAGAAAGAGCTTCTTGCTATTGTTTTTGCTCTGGATAAATTCCGAGCTTATTTACTTGGTACTAGAGTAGTAGTGTATTCGGACCATGCAGCTTTAAAGTATCTATTAGCTAAAAAGGAATCCAAACCAAGACTCATACGTTGGATACTGCTGTTACAGGAATTTGATTTAGAAATAAAGGATAGGAGTGGTAATAAGAATTTAGTGGCAGACCACTTGAGTCGCCTTGAGCATATTAAGGATGATTCTACTCCTATAGATGATAATTTTCCTTTTGATAAACTGCAAGCAGTATCTGAGGTAGTCCCTTGGTATGCACCTGTTGCTAATTATTTAGTTAGCTGCACATTTCCTCCAAATTTTTCTAAGCATCAAAGAGACAAGCTGAAAAGCGAGTCTAAATATTATATATGGGATGTCCCATATTTATGGAGATGTGGCGCTGATCAAGTAATTAGACGTTGTGTGCCCCAATCAGAATTCCAGTCCATTTTAGAGGTCTGTCACTCATCTGAGAGTAGAGGACATTTTGGTCCTCAAAGAACAGCTAGAAAGATCTTGGACTATGGATTCTGGTGGCCTACTCTTTTTAGAGACGCTGCTGAGTTTTGTAAATCTTGTCTCCCATGCCAGAAATTTGGCAATATATCCAGGAGAGATGAGATGCCTCAACAAATTATGCTTTTTTGTGAAATTTTTTATGTTTGGGGCATTGACTTCATGGGTCCATTTCCAAATTCTAATGGATACTTTTATATATTGTTAGCTGTGGATTATGTTTCCAAATAGGTGGAAGCAATTTCTACCCGCACTGATAATGCTAACACTGTTGTTTCCTTTGTGAGAAACCATATTATATGTCGCTTCGGATCACCACGAGCAATCGTGAGCGATCAAGGCACCCATTTTTGTAACAGGAGACTAACAGGATTAATGAAGAAGCATGGGATAATTCATAAAGTTGCAACAGCTTACCATCCCCAAACCAATGGGCAAGCCGAGGTGTCAAACAGAGAAATTAAGCGTATCTTGCAAAAGATAGTAAAGCCTCATAGAAAAGACTGGAGCACCAGGCTACAAGATGCACTCTGGGCATATAGAACAGCATACAAGACACCCATTGGGATGAGTCCTTTCCGCTTGGTTTATGGAAAAGCTTGTCATCTCTCAGTTGAAGTAGAACACAGAGCTTTTTGGGCAGTTAAGGAGTGCAACATGGGAATTAAGAAAGCCAGAGCTAAAAGGAAGTTGCAACTGCAGGAACTGGAGAGCCTTCGCCTAGAAGCTTATGAAAACTCCATAATATACAAGGAAAAGATGAAGGCTGTACATGATCAAAACATCAAGAAGAAAGAGTTCCAACCTGAGGGTTTAGTCCTCCTTTACAAATCTCGACTAAGGCTCATGCCAGGTAAGTTGAGATCAAGATGGGAAGGTCCATACAGAGTAGAGAAGGCCGAACCGTACGGAGTTTATCACCTAAGCCATCCTTCAAGCTCTGAACTTATTAAGGTTAATGGACAACGCCTGAAGCTATACCATGGCGAGAAGGTACAGAGAAACAAGGAGCTTGAGATCTTCCTCTTGGAAGATCCCCACATAGCAGAAGATTGAGCTATTGGAGCGTCCAACTTACGGACGTTAAAGCAAAGTGCTAGGTGGGAGACAACCCACCATGGTATGATCGTTCTTTTCTTTATTTTTAGTTTTTCCTATTCAATAACTCTTATCTTTCTTAGTACTTTCGTGCATCTGCATTTACATGTTTTTATTTTCAGAAAAAAAAAATCGCTACGCGACGCGATCGCATCAGCGACGCGTCCGCGTCACAGGGAGAGTAAAGAAAAATAAAAATGAACAGAAAGTTACGCTGGAGTGTGGCTGGAGGTATGCCAATGGCACAAATCAACCCACGCGACCGCGTCACTGACGCGTTCGCGTCTCATGGGAATCATGGCCTCCAACGCGACCGCGTGCCCCACACGGCCGCGTGCCCTGAGTTTTCGACGTAAAAGGGTGCACAATGACATATTGTGCGAGAGTGATGCTGGATTGGTGCTGGAAGCACAATCCTTATCACGCGACCGCGTCATCCGTTTTCTGACGCACACTCATGCGATCGCGCCACCCCAATTTTGGCGAATAAATTAATTTGAACAGAGAGTTGTGCTGGTGCGAGGCTGCACTCGCGCCAGAAGCATAACATGGGTCACACGACCGCGTGACCGACGCGATCGCGTCACCTTACTTGAAGCGCATTCACGCGAACGCGTGCCCCACGCGGCCGCGTCGCGTGCGCCGCACAGCTCAACCTAAATTGCCAAATTATCTTATCTTTCTCTCCTCCAAATCCTAGTTTTTCTTTTCCCTCCTTATTTCTTCCTTCCCCCTTTCACTCTCTATCTCACATCCATTAACAAGGTTTTACTTTCTTCTTCCCTCTTTCTTTTTCTATCATTCTTATTATTTTATATGTATTTTCTTCTCTTTTCTTTTTCTTTTCATTATTCATATTTTCTTTCTTTTTCTTTTTCTTTTTACATGGTGTTAGAAATTTACTTGTTTTTCTTTTTTGAGTCATTATCCCTCATTATATGCTTGTGGATTGTTGCAAATTGTTTGACAATTATTTTTATTCTATTTAAGGGATTGCTTGCATGTTCACCTTCATATTTTCTATACCTTATTCAACATGCATGCTATGTGTTTGTGAAAAAGCTCAAATGGCATTATGCACTTCTCTATGTTGTTATACTATTCAATGCTTGCTTTTCACAACTTTCTTTTACTATTGTATTACTTGAATTTAATTGTCAATACAAACGTGATGGTTTGTTACAAAGTATTGCTTGGTCTATGCTACTCATGCTCTTTGCCGGCATGCCAATAAACACCTTGCAGTCACTTTTCTTTATATGAACTAGCTATTTTCCATTGTTGGCTTTTCATATGTACTCGCGAGCATGTGTTAATGTCAGTATATCTTAATGTGCATTCATCCCCCTCTTTTCCGTTTCCTTCCTTGCTGTATATCTCTTTGAATTTAATTTACTTTCTCTTCCCTTCTTTCAGGATGGCCACCAAGAAAGGAAAAGAAAAAGCTACTTCCAAACCACCAGCAAGAAGAGGAACTAAAAGAGCATTAGTGGCAGAGCCTTCTTTAACCGCAGTCAAGCCCTCAAGAAAAAGAATTAAGAGGATAATAAAGGTTGATGAGAAGGAGAAAGCCTTTCCAGCAAAGGACACTGCGCGATTTCCCAATCGCTACTGTGAGCAGATGTTCCCTATCTTGGCAAAACGAAACTATAACAATGAATACCTTCTTATCCTCCCGTCCAATATTGCTTCCTTTGTTGAGCCGCAAATTGCACGAAGACAATGGGGTTTCCTACGGAGACAACCAAGGCAGGTCAATCTTTCTTGGGTAGTTGAGTTCTACTCTAACTTCTACATGCCAACCCTGCGGTCTGTTTATGTCCGGCAGAAGCAAGTCTCCATCACCAAAGTGGCCATTCAGCAAGCTCTGAGTCCCCCTATTCCAGAAGGAATGGATGCCTTCCAAGAAGCCGCACTTAAGCGCCAGAGGTACCAATTTGACTAGGACTCCGTTCTCGGAGTTATCGCATTACCTCGCAGCCGTTGGATCTACGGATACCACCGTACCCGCCCTAAGAGAATCTTGGCTTCATCACTTACCTTGGAGGCTCGCGTATGGGCACAGATCATGTCCCATTACGTCTTTCCGAGCACTCATGAGTCCTCCTTCACTGCGGACATGGCTGTTCTACTTTGGTGCATCCTTACAGACCAATCTCTGAATCTCTCAAGATATATCCAGAATGCTATGGAACACGTACAAATTGCGAGCAACTTACCTTTCCCCGCCTTGGTCTCAAATCTTGTCTCAGCAGCCGGAGTCTCCTACAGAGCTGGGGACACCAAAGCCGTGCTTCCGCGGGATGATCAGTATGTCCCTGGTGCACGAATTGTGAATCACACTTTTCACAACGCGTACCACTAACCAGCAAGTGCACTGGGTCGTCCAAGTAATATCTTACGTGAGTAAGGGTCGAATCCCATGGAGATTGTTGGTTTGAAGCAATCTATGGTTATCTTGTAAATCTTAGTCAGGAAGTCAATTATGTTTATCAGTTGAATTGTGAATAACCAAGAGAGCATAAATTAAAAGTTACTTGTTGTGCAGTAATGGAGAATATGTTGGAGTTTTGGAGATGCTTTGTCTTCTGAATCTCTGCTTTCCTTTGTCTTCTGATTCACGCACGCACGTCCTCCTATGGCAAGCTGTGTGTTGGTGGATCACCGTTGTCAATGGCTACCTTCCATCCTTCCAGTGAAAACTACGCTCACGCACTCTGTCACAGCACGGCTAATCACCGGTTGGTTCTCTATCCGGTTGGAATAGGATTTAATATCCTTTTGCATCTGTCACTAACGCCCAGCCTTCAGAAGTTTGAAGCTCGTCACAGTCACCCAATCCTTGAATCCTACTCGGAATACCACAGACAAGGTTTAGACTTTCTGGATTCTCATGAATGCTGCCATCAGTTCTAGCTTATACCACAGAGATTCTGATTAAGGAATCTAAGAGATACTCATTCAATCGTATATAGAACGGAGGTGGTTGTCAGGCACACATTCATGATTTGAGGAAGATGATGAATGTCACAGATCATCACCTCCATCTCACGTGCAGAGGCCGTTTGTGGAGTTGAACGCCAGTTTTTATGCTAGTTTGGGCGTTCAACTCCAGCTTTTGATCCTTTTCTGGCGCTGGACGCCAGAATTGGGCAGAGGACTGGCGTTGAACGCCAGTTTACGTCGTCTATTCTTGTGCAAAGTATTGACTATTATATATTTCTGGAAAGCCCTGGATGTCTACTTTCCAACGCAATTGGAAGCATGCCATTTCGAGTTCTGTAGCTCCAGAAAATCCACTTTGAGTGCAGAGAGGTTAGAATCCAACAGCATCAGCAGTCCTTTTTCAGCCTGAATCAGATTTTTGCTCAGCTCCTTCAATTTCAGCCAGAAAAATACCTGAAATTACAGAAAAACACACAACTCATAGTAAAGTCCAGAAATATGAATTTTTCCTAAAAACTAATAGAAATAGACTAACAACTAACTAAAACATACTCAAAACTATATAAAATTATCCCCAAAAAGCGTATAAAATATCCGCTCATCACAACACCAAACTTAAACTGTTGCTTGTCCTCAAGCAACTAGACAAATAAAATAGAAGACTAATAGGTTGAGAAGCAATAATATCTCAGAGTTTTTGACTGAAGCTCAGATTCCACAAGCACATGGTTAGGGACAGCTTGGTTTAGCCGCTTAGACCAGGATTTTAGTCCTTTAGGCCCTCCTATCCACTGATGCTCAAAGCATTGGGATCCTTTTTATTTGCCCTTGCCTTTTGGTTTTAAGAGCTTTTGGCTTTTTCTGCTTGCTTTTTTTTTTTTTCTGCAAGCTTTGTTCTTTGCTGCTTTTTCTTGCTTCAAGAATCATTTTTATGGTTTTCAGATTATCAATAACATGTCTCATGTTCATCATTCTTTCAAGAGCCAACATATTTAACAGTCTTAAACAACAAATTCAAAAGACATATGCACTGTTCAAGCATTCATTCAGAAGACAGAAAGTATTGCCACCACATTTAATCAATTAGAATTTCTTTTATTAAACTCGAAATTTTATTGCTTCTTATTCAAAAGATCTACTATTTTATTCATGTTTAATGATGATGAGAAAAATAAACTATAGCTTAATTGGAGATAAAATCAAATAGATACTAATCACTATTATATGACTTCTAAGGTAAACTTTTTATAAGGACACTGTCACAGAGTTAAGCAGAAATTGGAAATTAACAACCTTTATTCTGGGGGTATGGGGGTTCCTCTGATCCTTGGGAGGCTTGGTATTATAGAAGACTTTTGGCGCTTCAGTTCCCTTAAGTCACGTCCCTGCTCCTCTTGTTCTTTAAACATATGGGTCAGCATTTGACTGTGTTCCTTCTGTTGTTTTATTATTTGCTCCATGGCTTCCTGTATCTTGGTGACAGACGCCTCAAGATATTCCCAATATTCCGCTTGAGGAATCTTACCGGAATACTGGCAACTTTGCTGCACCATGATAATGAGCTGAGGATTCAACTCAAAGCTACTGACTCCAATGGAGGGTATGCAGATACTACTCCCATATGAAGCAGTAGAGGGGTTAGAATATGACCCCAGAGTCCTCCTGGACTGTTCATCTCCAATTATGTCCATGATGGATATATGGATATAACTTGGACTGATTTACCTTTTTAAATTATTTTATTTTATGGAAAGAGGACAACTTAACCAAAAATAAAAATAACAAAAATTATGATTTTCGAAAAAGTGAGGGGAGAAAAAGTGGTTAGAAAGTTTTGAAAAAAATATGATTTGGAAAAGATTTTAAAAAAATTTTTTTTATATATAATTTTCGAAAATTTGTTTTTAAAATAGAGAGAAAAGATATTTTTGAATTTAAAGAGGAGAGAGAAAAACAATAAGATAGCAAAAGATTTAAAATTTTTAGATCTAATGCTCCCTATTTTCGAAAATTTTGGAGGGAAAACACCAAGGAACACCAAACATAAAAATTTTAAAATCAAGTCACAAGGAAAACTCAAGAACACGAAGAAAAAAACACCAAACTTAAAGTTTGGCACAGGATTTAATAGAAAAAGTTATTTTTGAAAAAGGTTTTTAAAAAATATGATAGCCAATTATCATGAACATAAACACCACGTTCTAACTAATTGAGCTATAAATTTAAAGTGTTTTAACAAGGGATAAATAATAAAAGACTCTAAAGACTATGATGGATGATGCAGAGATCCACTTCTGGGGCTCACTTGGTGTGTGCTGGGGCTGAGATTTCGTGTAGAGGCCATTTGTGGAGTTGAACGCTAGTTTTTATGCCAGTTTGGGCGTTCAACTCTAGATTTTGATCCTTTTCTGGCGCTGGACGCCAGAATTGGGCAGAGGACTGGAGTTGAACGCCAGTTTACGTCGTCTATTCTTGTGCAAAGTATGAACTATTATATATTGCTGGAAAGCCCTGGATGTCTACTTTCCAACGCAATTGGAAGCATGCCATTTAGAGTTCTGTAGCTCCAGAAAATCCACTTTGAGTGTAGGGAGGTCAGAATCCAACAGCATCAGCAGTCCTTTTTCAGCCTGAATCAGATTTTTGCTCAGCTCCTTCAATTTCAGCCAGAAAAATACCTGAAATTACAGAAAAACACACAACTCATAGTAAAGTCCAGAAATATGAATTTTTCCTAAAAACTAATAGAAATAGACTAACAACTAACTAAAACATACTCAAAACTATATGAAATTATCCCCAAAAAGCGTATAAAATATCCGCTCATCAGTCCCTAACGGGAAATACCTCAGACTCCCAGTAGCCACTACAAGCCTTCCTACTACTCCAGTTGAAGATAATCCTTCTTCAACCCCACAAGCACCTACAACTGATGAATTGCTCCAGCAGATAATCGAAAGGTTGGATCGGCAAGAACAGAAAGCAAAGATGAGAGAGCGCCATAACGAGCGCCGATTCAAACACCACAAGGAGCTACTCAAGGGACACTTCAGGGACTCGGATACCCCGGACTCCACTTCTTTTACCAGCACTGGGACCCATGACGGTCCCGATTGCGGAGATACTGCTACCAGCCCACCCCTGTTTCTGACAGACGGCACTGAGGACGGTGTAAAGCCTTAAGTGTGGGGAGGTCGGTCAGTACCTGACTTCCGGAGATAATCTCTCTTCTCTAGCACCAATAATTAGGATATTTTAGTTAGATTTTCTTTCTTTTATAGAATAGAATAAATTGCATAGGTTAGGATAGTTGCATGCATGTTCTACTTGATTGAAAAGACAATAAGTTTCTTTTAAGACTCTATCTTTAGAACAAAATTTCACTAATTTTTTAAAATTTTATGATAAATTTGCTTGAGTTGTATTTGGAACATGACATTTGACCTAAAGAACACACAACCTGTGAGAGATTTGAGCCTTTATGTATGGTTACATTATTTAACCATAATTATTTCTTTCTTGTGTGTTTACTTCTCTATGATTGTAATCTATATTTTATTTTATCTTATATGTCCAATATTTATTATATTTGCATGCTTGCACATGATTGAGGCCATTATTTGTTTAAACTCACTTATCCAAATTAAGCTTACCCTTTTCAATTACCTTTTCAATTGGCCAAAGAGGTCTGGGTGTGCCACTTGAGGTCGAAGGCGTGGCACGCCAGGCTCTTATTCTCACTTTGAAGTGCCACTTGAGCAACCAGGCGTGGTACGCCAATGCACAAAGAGGCCAAAGTAAGGGCTGGGCGTGCCACTTGGTATCAAAGGTGTGGCACGCCAGTCCAAGAATCTCACTATGGCATGCCACTTGAGTGCTGGGCGTGGCACGCCAGCTGCTGGAACCAAGGCAAGATCATGGGCATGGCACACCAGCCTCTAGGCGTGGCATGCTGGTACAAGTTTCCAGAAAGGATGAAGGAGGCCAAATACATGGGCGTGCCACTTGGTGTCAAGGGCGTGCAACGCCATCCACTATTCCTCACTTGGGCGTGCCACTTGGACCTTAGGCGTGGCACGCCAGTGTCATCTAGGAGGCAAAAGCCATTGGGGTGTGCCACTTGAGTTCGTGGCGTGGCACACCAAACAGAAGAATCACTTCCTTACAAAGGGCGTGGCACGCCAGACCTTGGACGTGCCATGCTAGTTCAACTTTCCAGAGGGCTTGTTCAAGCGTGCAGCAAAGGCGTGGCACGCCAAGCTACATGGGTATTAAAAAACCCTGGGCGTGCCACTTGAGCTCGAAGGTGTGGCACGCCAGGGATGTTATTGAAGAAGAGCGTGCCACTTGAGGGACTGGGCGTGGCACGCCAAGCCAGAATTGGAGGAGCACGTGACACGCCAATGAAGCGCCAGCCACACGCCGGCTGGGAAGTCACGCTTATTGAGTTTCTTTTCCCTCGAAATTGTAATTTTCCTTTTCACTTTTGTAATTCTTTTATTTTGAGAGCTAGGAGTAGTATAAATACCCCCTATAAGTACTGAAAAAGGGTTAAGCAGTTAGGGAGATTAGTTTTGAGATTCACTTTTGAGTACTTTTCTTTGAGCTATGAGTAGCTAAATTCCCTCTCATTGAGAGAGGGAGCTCTATTGTACTTGATGGATTGATGATAGTGAAATTCTTCTTCTCTTCATATTCTCTTTGATTTGCTAGAAGGAATTTTGTTTTTAATGCTTAGTGTTCAATTATCTTGGAAAAGAGATTGAATGCAAAATGCGTTTCATGGGAACCTTGGGAAAGGAAACATGAAACCATGCTTGAAATCCCTTCTCACAGTTAAGTAGGATCTGGGTTTTGGTGTTTGGATATTGTGACATATAATCCTCCCTCTTCTTGGACCTATGATGATGTGTGGTATAATCAGGGACCAAGCATATCTCTCTTTATGAACAATTAGACTAAGGAATTGGCTATTGATCAAGATCTGAGAGATTGAGTCACCAAAGGATTGGGACTCAATCAATCATGATTGCCAAGAGGTCAATGAGTTGCATGATTGAAGAGGATATAAGCTGAAATTGATCCAAAGAGACAACATCTCCTGATCTCAATAAAATTTCCCCATTCTTATCTATCACTTTCTTTATAGTTTGCTTTTACATTTTGCAATTCCCCATTCCCATTTACAATTAAGTCAATTATGATTCTGCACTTTACATTGTGCCATTTTCATTTCTGCACTTTATTGCTTTCCTTTACATTTTAGCCAATTACATTTCCACCATTTATAATTCTGCAAATCACAATCTATCTGTTTCGCTTGACTAATTCATCAATTGATTAAAACTGCTCAAATTTACCAATCTTTGTGGATACGATCCCACTCCACTTTGGGTTATTACTTGACGATAATTTTGGTGCGCTTGCCAAAAGAACTGATTCACCATTTTTTGAATGGGGTGTGAATTCAGACTCATCAAGTTTTATGGCGCCGTTGCCGGGGATTAGTTTAAATTTGACAGTAATTAAATTGATTGGGGAGCTAGATTAAGCATTTTTTTTCTCTTGTTATTTACCTTTTAGCTCCTTACTTTTCTGTCTACTCTGTTTCCTTAGTTTTACTTTGATTATTTTAGCTATTCACTGTCCATATTTCCATTCTTCTAACTGTTTGATTAATTGCATCAACCAAGCTAACCACTAATCTTACTATAGTGATTCTTTCACTCGTCCTCTACTTGCTGTTTGTTAAATATATGACAGGTAGAAGGGAAGAAACTTCATCTTCCTTCGATAGTGAAATTGAGAGGACCTTCCTTAGATTAAGGAGGGAGGCTAGAGGCAAAGTCATAGTTGGAGAGGAACTAGTAGAGGAAGATCTGCGAACCACCATGGATGACGAAGTACAGGACAATGTTGGAGGAGATGCTGGAAATCATGTTGGGCAAGAGAGGAGAGTCTTAGGCTCCTACATCAACCCAAATCCAGAAAACTGTGGCAGCAGCATCCTCAAACCAACAATCCATGCTAACAACTTTGAGTTGAAACCTCAACTCATCACACTTGTTCAGAATAATTGTTCATATGGAGGAAGAGCCCAGGAGGACCCAAATCAACATCTCAGTACATTCTTGAGGATTTGTGACACTGTAAAGTCCGATGGTGTGCACCCTGACACCTACAAGCTACTTTTGTTCCCTTTCTCACTCAGAGATAAGGTAGCAAAGTGGTTGGAAACATTCCCCAAAGAGAGTCTAACCACATGGTAGGATGTTGTAAACAGATTCCTTGCAAGATTTTATCCTCCACAAAGAATTAACAGGCTAAGAGCTGAGGTGCAAACTTTCAGACAACAAGATGGTGAAACACTCCATGAGGCCTGTGAGAGATTCAAGGATCTGACAAGAAGATGCCCACTATAGACCATCAAACAGGCAACCATAGACCTTACCATAACTCACAAAATACAATATAACATGGCAACCAACCAACACACAACAACCACCATCAAGACACACCACCCTCAACTATGCAACCATGTAAAATCAAGAGCAACTTTGAGAGGATGGAGGCTGCAATAGAACAATTATCATTACATCTTGCAGGAGCCGTCTCCACCCTTATGGAGAGACAAACGCAGACTGACAGAAGGATAGACGCCAACCATGAAGAATACAGGTCAAATATGAAAAATCAAGGTGCAGTAATCTCAAAATTGGAAGCACAAGTAGGGATCTTATCCAAGCAAATCCCAATGTCCACACACACATTTTCTAGTGATACCATGGCCAACCCAAGAGGGGAATGTAAGGCTATTACACTTAGAAGTGGGAAAGTTGTGGAAGAAGGAACCCCAAGCAAAGGCAACCATAAAGAAGAAGTTGTAAAAAAGCATGAAAACAAGAATGAAGGAGAGAACCCTGCTCCATCCTCATCAAAACCAGTCTTGAAGTCTTATGTGCCAAAGGCATCATACCTACAAAGGCTGGGAAAATATGGGAAGGATGGCCAATTCACTAAGTTCCTAGAGATCTTCAAGAAACTCCAAATCAACATACCATTTGCTGAGGTATTGGAGCAAATGTCACTTTATGCCAAATTCTTGAAAGAGCTCATAACAAGAAAAAGAAATTGGGGGGCAAAGGAGACCATAGTACTAACTGAGGAATGTAGTGCCATCATACAAAAGAAGCTACCTCAGAAGATGAAGGACCCAAGGAGTTTCCAAATCCCTTGCATCATAGGGGATATCATTATTAAGAAAGCCTTGTGTGACCTAGGAGCTAGCATAAACCTCATGTCCTTAACCATGATGAGAAGAATGAAGATTGAGGAAGCCAAACCAACAAAAATGGCACTCCAATTGGCTAACAGAACATTTAAGTTTCCACATGAGGTAGTGAAAGACTTGTTGGTGAAAGTGGGAGAATTCATTTTTCCAGCTGATTTTGTTGTGCTGGACATGGAAGAAGAGGCCAACACATCAATCATCATAGGAAGGCCATTCCTAGCTACTGCTGGAGCCATCATTGATGTGCAAAATAGGGAACTAGTCTTGAGATTGCATGAAGAGAAGATGGTCTTCAATGTCTTTAAGGCAATGAGTTACCCCAAGGAGTCCACAGGAGAATGCAAGATGGTAGACACCATAGAACAGATAGTTCAAGGGGTTTTAGAAGAAGAGCAATGTGAAAGAACTATGGCGCTGGAACAAGCATCAAGTGGAGAACTACCATAAGGAACCATGAAGAATTCAATCATGTCAACCACCACGGACAACAAAGAAGCAGAGCCACCAAAACTAGAGTTGAAAACCTTACCACCCAGCTTGAAATATGCATATTTGGGTGCCAACAACACTCACCCAGTGATCATAAATTTAAGTCTGAGTAAGGAATAAGAAGAGGAGCTTATCCAAGTGCTGAGACAACACAAGGATGCCATAGGTTGGACACTTTCATAGTTAAAAGGGATCAGTCCTTCAATGTGCATGCACAAGATCCTACTTGAAGAAGATGCCAAACCTTCAAGGCAACAACAAAGGAGGCTGAATCCAACCATGAATGAAGTGGTTCAAAAAGAAGTGTTAAAATTGTGGCAAGTAGGGGTGATCTATCCCATCTCAGACAGCCCTTGGGTAAGCCCGGTGCAAGTAGTCCCAAAAAAGGGAGGGATCACTGTTGTGTCAAATGAAAAGAATGAACTGATACCCACAAGGACAGTGACCGGATGGCGTATGTGCATTGACTATCGGAAACTCAATGAAGCTACCCGGAAAGACCACTTTCCCCTGCCCTTCATGGACCAGATGCTTGAAAGACTCGCATGACACGAATACTACTACTTTCTGGACGGTTACTTTGGCTACAACCAAATAGTTGTAGATCCCAAAGACCAGGAGAAAACCTCTTTTACTTGTCCCTATGGAGTCTTTGCTTATAGGAGAATGCCCTTTGGATTGTGCAATGCACCTGCAACATTCCAAAGGTGCATTCTCTCCATCTTTTCGGACATGGTTGAGAAGTTCATAGAAGTATTCATGGATGACTTTTCTGTGTTTGGAAACTCATATTCTGATTGCCTATGTCATCTTGCCCTGGTGCTAAAAAGGTACCAAGAAACCAACCTGATTTTGAACTGGGAGTAGTCGCATTTTATGGTAACTGAGGGGGTGGTTCTTGGCCACAAGATTTCAAAAAATGGCATAGAAGTAGACAAGGCAAAGGTGGAAGTAATTGAGAAATTACCTCCACCTTGCAATGTCAAGGCAATCAGAAGCTTTCTGGGACACGCTGGGTTCTATAGAAGGTTCATCAAGGACTTTTCAAAGATTGCAAAACCTCTTAGCAACCTACTTGTCTCAAATATTCCCTTTGTTTTTTATAGAGAATGCATGGTAGCCTTTAATGAGCTTAAGAAGAGACTCTTCTCTGCACCTATTATAGCACAACCTAGCTGAGATCTTCCTTTTGAATTAATGTGTGATGCATCTGATTTTGCTGTTGGTGCCATTCTAGGACTGAGGAAAGACAAGCTAGTACATGTTATTTACTATGCTAGCAAGGTCCTTAATGAGAATCAAAGGAACTACACTACAACAGAGAAAGAACTTTTAGCCATAGTCATTGCTTTTGATAAGTTTAGATCATATCTTATTGGCTCTAATGTAATTGTATTCACTAATAATGCAGCACTCAAATACTTGCTTACCAAACAAGAATCTAAGCCCAGATTAATAAGATGGATTCTGCTATTCCAAGAATTTGACATTGAGATTAAAGATAGGAACGGAGCAGAGAACAAGGTAGCTGACCACCTCTCAAGGATTCCACAAGAAGAAGAAGAGACGAACCAGGTTATAATAAATGAAAGCTTCCCTGATGAGCAGTTGATGATGATCTGAGTAGCCCGTTGGAGCGGGTGATGAGCAGTTGATGGTATCCATAGATCCATCTGCTACCAGGTTATGCTTTAACTCTGAGAACGGCGTCCCAGTCAAATTGGTATGTCCGGCGTTTGAATGAGGCTTCTTGGAATGCGTCCAATCCTTCTGGAGCAGGGGGGAGATCTAAAGCTCGCTGAATGGCCTCTTCAGTTATGGGAACTTGCTTCTGACGGACATAGACAGACTACATGGTTGGCATGTGAAAATTGGAGTAGAATTCAACTACCCATGAAAGGTTAACCTGCCGTGGCTGTCTCCGTAGGAATCCCCATTGTCTTCGCTCAATTCTGGGCTCAACAAATTCAACAATGTGGGTCGGGAGGATGAGAAGGTACTTATTGTTATAGTTCTGCTCAGCCAGGAAGGGGAACATTTGCTCACAGTAGCGGTTAGTGAACCGTGCAGTGTCCTTTGCTGGAAATGCTTTCTCTTTTTCATCGACCTTGATGATCCTCTTGATTCACTTTGTTGAGGGCTTTACTGCTGTTGAAGATGGCTCCGCAACTAGTGCTCTCTTTGTTCCTTTCCTTGCCGGTGGTTTGGGAGTAGCTTTCTCTTTACTTTTCTTGGTGGCCATTTTGAAAAGGGAAGAAGAAAGTAACATGTAAAGCTAAAGGTTTGAGCAAGGAAGAGGATGGTACAAGTGATAATCAATGCACGGGAAAGAAGGATGTCGTTAATACATGGTCACGACTACATATGATAAGTTCATCAATGGAAATATAGCAAGTGCATGTTATGGCAAGTAGATGCAAGATGTTTATTGGCATGCTGGCAAAGGCATGAGTAGCATAGATCAAGCATTAAATGCCCAATTTGATTATCAAGCATTTCAAACTAATAATTTGTTTGTATTGACAATTATATTCAATGAATAATATATAAAAAGGGGTTTTGTGAAAAACAGGCATTAGAGTAGAAGAATAGAATAATTTAAAAATACACAATGCCATACGGGCTTTTTCATAAACACTTAGCATGCGTGGTAAATATGTTATTGGAAATATTAAATTTGAACATGTAAGCAACCCTTAAGAAGTAATATTAATTGTCAAACAATTCCTCAATATACTCACAAGCAAAATATAGAAGAAAATAATTACCCAATTAAATTTCTAACACCAATCAAAAGAATGTAAAAAGAAAAAGAAAGAAAAAAAACATAGATAATGAAGGTAAAAAGAAAAAGAAGAAGAAAACATAAATAAAAATAATAATGGAAAAGTAAAGAGGGAAGAAGAAAACAAAAGAACCTTAATAATGGATGTGAAAAAGAAGGAGGGAGAAAGTAAAAAGTGAGAAAGAATAAAGAAGAAAGAAGAAAGAAGAAAGAAATAAGAAGGGAGAAGAAAAAATTAGGATTGGGGAAGAAAAGATAGGAATTCTGGCGCTGATCTGGATAAATTGTGTGGCGCAGGCGACGCGGACGCGTGGAGCACGCGTTCGCGTGGTTGGCGCTATTTTCAAGTGACGCGTACGCGTGACCTGAATTGTGCTATTGGCATGAGAGCAGCCTCGCGTATGCACAACTCTCTGTTTCATAGGCACATTGCCAAAATTCAGGGTGATGCGTGCGCGTGAGGGACGCGCACGCGTGAATGGCCTTATTTTGAAAAATGACGCGTATGCGTGGGCGACGCGTACGCGTGATGGGGTTTGTGCTTCCAGCACCATTCCATCCCCACTCCATCATAACTCTCTGCCATACACCTCTTTACGTCGATTTTGCAGGGTCACGCGGATGCGTCAGGGACATGTTCGCGTGGGCGTGTTTGTGCTTAAGGCATGCTTCTAGCGATGCTCTCGCTTAACTCTTTGCTTCTTTTCTTCTTTGTTTCGAATGCACTAATGATGCGTACGCGTCAGCGACGCTTGCGCGTCGCGTGCATTTTTTTTTTTGCAAATGAAAATGCAGACTATATGCAGAGATTATGAGAAGAGTCACTAAGAAAAATAAAGTAGAATAAAATAAAACAAAACTAAGACTGAAACAGAACGATCATACCATGGTGGGTTGTCTCCCACCTAGCACTTTGCTTTTGCGTCCTTAAGTTGGATAGTCTTCAGGCTCATTCTGCTTTTGTTGGTGGGTCTTCCAAGAGGAAGACCTCTAGCTCTTTGTGATCCTTCATCTTCTCTCCATGATAAAGCTTTAGGCGATGTCCATTGACCTTGATGAATTTGGAACTAGAAGGATGATGCAGGTGAAAAACTCCGTATGGCTCTGCCTTCTTTACTCTATAGGGACCTTCCCATCTTGATCTCAGTTTGCCTGGCATGAGCCTCAGTCTGGAGTTATAAAGAAGAACTAACTCCCCCGGTCTGAACTCTCTCCTTTTTATGTGCTTTTCATGGATAGCCTTCATCTTCTCTTTGTATCGCCTGGAGTTGTCATATGCTTCTAGGCGAAGGTTTTCTAATTCTGCTGGTTGCAGCTTCCTTTCAGCACCAGCTTCTTCAAAATTCATGTTGCACTCCCTCACAGCCCAGAAAGCCTTGTGTTCCACCTCTACTGGAAGGTGGCAAGCCTTTCCGTACACTAAGCGAAAGGGGCTCATCCCAATGGGTGTCTTGTACGCTGTTCGATATGCCTAGAGTGCATCTTGTAGGCTGGCACTCCAGTCCTTCCTATGAGGCTTTACTATCTTCTCCAGAATACACTTTATTTCTCTATTAGATACTTCTTTTTGTCCATTGGTCTGGGATGATAAGCTGTTGCTACTTTGTGAACTATCCTATGCTTCTTCAATAATCCGGTTAGTCTCCTGTTACAAAAGTGAGTGCCTTGATCACTCACGATTGCTCGTGGTGACCCAAAGTGACAGATAATATGGTTTCTATCAAAGGAAACAATAGTGTTAGCATCATCGGTACGGGTAAGAATTGCTTTCACCTATTTAGAAACATAATCTACAGCTAACAGTATATAAAGGTAACCATTAGAGTTTGGAGATGGACCCATGAAGTCAATACCCCAAACATAAAAAATTTCACAGAAAAGCATAATCTGTTGAGGCATCTCATCCCTCTTGGATATATTACCAAACCTTTGGCATGGGGAACAAGATTTACAAAAAGCAGCGGCATCTTTAAAAAGAGTAGGCCATCAGAATCCACAATCTAAAATTTTCCTAACTATTCTTTGAGGGCCAAAATGTCCTCCACTCTCAGCAGAGTGGCAGGCCTTTGAAATGGACTGGAATTCTGATTGGGGCACACACCTTCTAATTACCTGGTCAGCACCACACCTCCACAAATATGTGTCATCCCATATATAATATTTAGACTCGCTTTTCAGCATGTCCCTTTGCTGCTTAGTAAAATTGGGAGGGAAAGTATGGCTAACTAGATAATTAGCTACAGGTGCATACTAAGGAACTACTTCAGATACTGCATGCAAGCTATCAAATGGGAAAGTATCATTGATAGGAGTGGAGTCATCTGTAATGTGCTCAAGGCGACTTAAGTGGTCTGCCACTAAATTCTAGTTACCACTCCTATCCTTAATTTCTAAGTCAAATTCTTGCAGCAGCAGTATCCAACATATCAACCTTGGTTTGGACTCTTTTTTAGCTAATAAATATTTTAGAGCTGTATTGTTTGAGTACACTACCACCTTAGTACCAAGTAAATAGGCTCGGAAGTTATCCAAAGCAAAAACGATAGCCAGAAGCTCTTTTTCAGTAGTAGTGTAGTTAGACTGAGCAGCGTCTAAGGTCTTAGACGCATAAGCAATTATGAAAGGATCCTTACCTTTACACTGAGCCAGCGCCGCTCCTACTGCATGGTTGGAGGCATCACACATAATCTCAAAAGGGTGGCTCCAGTCTGGTCCTCTTACAATTGGAGCTTGAGTCTGGGCGATCTTCAGCTTATCAAATGCTTGCATGCAATCCTCACTGAACTCGAACTCAATATCTTTCTGCAGCAGTCTGGATAAAGGTAATGCTACCTTACTGAAGTCCTTAATGAATCTCCTGTAGAAACCTGCATGGCCTAGGAATGAACGGACTTCCCTCACGGAGGAGGGGTATGGTAAACTAGAAATGACATCTACCTTTGCTAGATCAACAGAAATACCAGTATTAGACACAACATGTCCTAGTACAATACCTTGTTTTACCATAAAGTGACATTTTTCAAAATTCATTACAAGGTTTGAACTAACACACCTGTCTAGTACTCTAGCTAAACTATCCAAGCAAAGGTTAAAGGAATCACCATATACGCTAAAATCATCCATAAATACTTCAATACAGTTCTCAATAAAATCTGAAAAGATACTCATCATGCATCTTTGGAAAGTAGCCGGTGCATTACATAAGCCAAAAGGCATTCTCTTATATGCATACGTTACATAAGCCAAAAGGCATTCTCTTCAGGAGCTATATGAATTTGAAAGTAGCCTGTATAACCATCTAAAATGCAGTAATGGGATTTACCTGACAGGCGATCAAGCATCTGATCTATAAATGGCAAGGGATAATGATCCTTGCGAGTAGCCTGGTTGAGATGCCTATAGTCAATGCAAACCCTCCATGAACTCTGCACTCTAGTTGTCAGGAGCTCTCCATGCTCATTCTTGACTGTTGTGACTCCAGACTTCTTTGGCACCACTTGTAGTGGACTGATCCATTCACTGTCTGAGATGGGGTAAATGATATCTGCTTCAAGTAGCCTGGTCACTTCTTTCTTGACAACTTCTAAAATTGTGGGATTCAATCTTCTTTGGGGTTGACGAACAGGCTTTTATTCCTCTTCTAAGTATATTCTGTGCTCACAAACTTGAGGGCTGATGCCTACTATATCTGCCAAGCTCCACCCAATTGCCTTCTTGTGTCTTCTCAGCACATTAAGCAGCTGCTCCTCTTGTTGGGAAGTGAGTTCCCTTGCAACGATAACTGGGAACTTTTTATTATCCTCAAGGTAAGCATACTTGAGGTGGGGAGAAAGTGGCTTTAATTCCAATTTCTGCTCATGACTAGGCTCTGGATCATCCGGGACTAGTGATAATGGCAAAGTGTCCTCATTGTGTTCATAGGGTGTCCCCACACTTGGACCTTGCTCCATGTGCTTCTCTTCTACTTCTTCTTGGTGAACTTCAGCTACAGTTTCATCAATGATGTCACACTGGAAGATAGAATGATCTTCCGGAGGGTGCTTCATAGCTTCATTTAAACTGAAACTCACTGCTTTGCCATCTATCTCAAAGGAGTAAGTTCCTGAGAATGCATCCAGCTTGAACTTCCTGAGAAATAGTTTCTAAGCAGGATTGATGATGGTCTTCCTGAGTCATTAGGGGGCATTTCCAGGATATAGAAGTCAATGGGAAATGTGAGCCCTTTAATGCTCACTAATACATCTTCAGCAATTCCAACCACTGTAATAATGCTTTTATCTGCTAACACAAAACGAGCTGCCGACATTTTTAAGGGAGGGAGCCTGATGACATGTCACCATGTCATGTTTTTCTATGCTTTTTCATACAAGAAATTTATGATTAGTGCTTAAATATTGCATTCTTTGGTTCTTAAATGGTATATTTCTTTGATCTTTTGATTTGATAAACTTTGTAGGAAATAAGAAGAAAAAGAAGCAAAAAGAGCACAAAATAAGCTAAAAAGAAGAAAAGAGGAATTTCGGGCACACTTTGAAGTTGGAGCACACTTTGGAGGCTTAGGCCACGCTTCTAAAAGCGTGACCCATGACCAAATCAAGGAAGAGAAGCGTGGCCCAAAGGAAGAAAAGCGTGGCTCAAAACAAAGAGCAAGAGAGGACAAAAAAGCTTGAGCTAAAGTTTGCCTCAAACTTTAGCTCAAACTTTTGGAGGAGCTTGACTACACCCTGGAAGGAGCAAAAGCTTGCGCCAACGTTTGCCTCAAGCTTTTTGGCAAACGTTGGGACCACAAAACAAACACCCTGGAGGAAAAAGCTTGCGCCAACGTTTGCCTCAAGCTTTTTGGCAAACGTTGGCGCCACACACCACAACAGCCTAAAGGGGTATACTTCCAACAAGAATAACTTGAGCTACAGAGCTCCAAATGAGGTGATTCAAAAAGCAATGGAAAGTAGCAATCGAGAGCCTTCCAAGCATATATGGCACTGCATGGTGGACACTAAAATTGAGGGAGAAAACTGCCCCGTAATGTGCATAAACGAACATGGTGGCAACCTGCAGTGAGGCCAACTGACCTCTGCACCTTCGACGGAGTATAACTCGAGCTGTAGAACTCCAAATGATGTGCTTCCAACATTATTGGAAAGTAGACATTCAGGGCTTTCCAACAATATATAATAGTATGGGGTGGACAATACGTTTGAGCCTCCAGAACTGGCGTTTTCGACCACATTTGAGGCAAACTTTACCTCAAACGCTGCACACCAAAGCCAGCGACCTTGTCCTCTTCAAATGAGCATAACTTGAGTTGTAGATGTCCATTTGAGGTGATTCTAATTGGGTTAGAAATCTGACATTCAGAGCTTTCTAACCATATATAATAGTCTATAGTGGGCATGAAATTTGCAACGTTGACAAGCAAACAAAGTAGTACCCCAACATGCATGCAAGAAGGCCCAACGTTTGGCTAAAAGTTTGACCTCAAACTTTAGCCCAAACGTTGGTAGCAGCAAATGAGGGAAGCTGGTATAAAAAGTTTGAGTAAAAGTTTGCCTCAAACTTTTACTCAAACTTTTATGATTCATGGCCCGGTTCACAATGGGTTTCTCTCCAACTCCAAGAGCAATCAACAGAGGCTTTTGTCAACCCAATTCCATCAAGAGCAAGGGCCCAATTGACACCACTCAAAGGCACAAGAGATAGTTAGAATAGAAATTTCATTTTAATTATAATTTGTTTTGAATTTCATTTTCATTTTGTAAAAATGCCTATAAATAGGTATCTGTTTCATTTTATTGGAGGAGGCGAGCTCCACTAGGGAGCATTAGGAATATAGAACTCTCTCTCTTTAGTTTTTTTTTTGTTTTAAATCTTGGGTTGAGAATTGAAGAAATTCTGTTTCAATCTCACCTTGAGAATTCTCTATGTTTTCTTCTTCTGCAAACTTTCAAGTGAATTGTGATTTGAATCAAAGTTCGTTTCATCGCCTTCATCTTTAATTTTCCTGCATCTTGTTTGCTAGCAGATCAAGGAAGGAATTGAGATCTAGACTTGTTTTCTAGTCTCATTGATTTCCTGAGATCTTCAACCTCTCATTTAGATTTTGCAATTGAGCTATATTTCATTTTCTGTTCGGTTCCTCAATTCAATTTACATTAAGCCTGCTGCAAATCTCATTTACTTTCCTGCACGTGTGTTCCTCTGCATTTTACATTTGAGCCACTGTGATCTGAATTTACTTTTCATGCAATTTTAATTTCCTTGCAATTGTTCTAAGCTTTGATTTACTGCTTTCTTTTAATTTCCAGCACCCACTCCCCTTTACATTTAATGCAAGTTTACTTTTCTTGCAATTTAAGATTCTTGCAATTTACATTTCTTGCTCTTTAAGTTACTTGCAATTTTACTTTCTGCACTTTATAATTCTTGCAAATTTACATTCTGTTGGATACAATTTCATCCAATCTCACTTAAATTATAGCTTGACTAAACTAATCACCCACTAAAGTTGCTTGATCCATCAATCCCTGTGGGATCGACCTCACTCCCGTGAGTTTTATTACTTGATGCGACCCGGTGCACTTGCCGGTGAGTTTTGTGTCGGATCGTTTTTCGCACATCAAGTTTTTGGCACCGTTGCCTTGGATTGATTTAGATCAACAATGATTAAGTGGGTGAGAGGTCTAGATCAAGCATTTTCTTTATTTTTGTTCTCTGTTCTAAGTTGAAACCAAGGTGTTTGAGTTATTGCTTCACTAAGAAATTCATCTCTGAGATATGAATTTCAATTTTCCTTGGTGTTGTGTTTTACAAAATTTAAATGGAGTTCAACTCATCTTATGATCAAACAAATTTTATGGGATATTACCCACCATCACCAATCTCTAATGGTGGCTGGGAATATCACCAAGAGAATACACATTCTGAGCACTCCAATTCATGGAGACTTGCTTCAGAGACACAAGATGAGCAAAAAAATTCATATGGGATACCAACCACCACCACAAAATGATTCATATCATTATCCTCATGGTGGATGGAAGCATCACCAAAGAATGGAAGAGCATCCACCCTCACGTTCCAGTCTCTCATTTGAAAGTTCTTCATCACTTGATTATGCCTCAACACAAAGTTTCCTCCAAAATCCATACAAGTTACCCCATCAATCACACAATTCATTCCATACCCATCAACACAACTTCACCACAACACATCCATGTCACCAAAATTACTCTCAACCTTCATCTCTTGAACCAACAGATGAGGATTACCTCCAAGCCATTGAAATACACAGAAAACTCGTGGAAAGATACACAAAATCCCCATCATGGAAAGAATTCGTATTCAAGAAGATGAATGAGTCCTCAAAGCAATCAAGGGGGAACTTAGAACCATCAAACAGTGAAGATGAAGACTAATTTTCAACGTTTGCCTCAAGCTTTTTGGCAAACGTTGGCACCACAAAACAAACACCCTGGAGGAAAAAGCTTGCGCCAACATTTGCCTCAAGCTTTTTGGCAAACGTTGGCGCCACACACCACAACAGCCTAAAGGGGTATACTTCCAACAAGAATAACTTGAGCTACAGAGCTCCAAATGAGGTGATTCAAAAAGCTATGGAAAGTAGGAATCGAGAGCTTTTCAAGCATATATGGCACTGCATGGTGGACACTAAAATTGAGGGAGAAAACTGCCCCATAATGTGCATAAACGAACATGGTGGCAACCTGCAGTGAGGCCAACTGACCTCTGCACCTTCGACGGAGTATAACTCGAGCTATAGAGCTCCGAATGATGCGCTTCCAACGGCATTGGAAAGTAGACATTCAGGGCTTTCCAAAAATATATAATAGTATGGGGTGGACAATATGTTTGAGACTCCAGAACTGGCGTTTTCGACCATGTTTGAGGCAAACTTTACCTCAAACGCTGCACACCAAAGCCAGCGACCTTGTCCTCTTCAAATGAGCATAACTTGAGTTGTAGATGTCTAATTGAGGTGTTTCCAATTTGGTTAGAAATCCGACATTCAGAGCTTTCTAACCATATATAATAGTCTATAGTCGGCATGAAATTTGCAACGTTGACAAGCAGACAAAGTAGTACCCCAACATGCATGCAAGAAGGCCCAACGTTTGGCTAAAAGTTTGACCTCAAACTTTAGCCCAAACGTTGGTAGCAGCAAATGAGGGCAGCTGGTATAAAAAGTTTGAGTAAAAGTTTGCCTCAAACTTTTACTCAAACTTTTATGATTCATGGCCCGGTTCACAATGGGTTTCTCTCCAACTCTAAGAGCAATCAACAGAGGCTTTTGTCAACCCAATTCCATCAAGAGCAAGGGCCCAATTGACACCACTCAAAGGCACAAGAGATAGTTAGAATAGAAATTTCATTTTAATTGTAATTTATTTTGAATTTCATTTTCATTTTGTAAAAATGCCTATAAATAGGTATCTGTTTCATTTTATTGGAGGAGGCGAGCTCCACTAGGGAGCATTAGGAATATAGAACTCTCTCTCTTTAGTTTTTCTTTTTGTTTTAAATCTTAGGTTGAGAATTGAAGAAATTTTGTTTCAATCTCACCTTGAAAATTCTCTCTGTTTTCTTCTTCTGCAAACTTTCAAGTGAATTGTGATTTGAATCAAAGTTCGTTTCATCGCCTTCATCTTTAATTTTCCTGCATCTTGTTTGCTAGCGGATCAAGGAAGGAATTGAGATCTAGACTTGTTTTCTAGTCTCATTGATTTCCTGAGATCTTCAACCTCTCATTTAGATTTTGCAATTGAGCTACATTTCATTTTCTGTTCGGTTCCTCAATTCAATTTACATTAAGCCTGCTGCAAATCTCATTTACTTTCCTGCACGTGTGTTCCTCTGCATTTTACATTTGAGCCACTGTGATCTGAATTTACTTTTCATGCAATTTTAATTTCCTTGCAATTGTTCTAAGCTTTGATTTACTGCTTTCTTTTAATTTCCAGCACCCACTCCCCTTTACATTTAATGCAATTTTACTTTTCTTGCAATTTAAGATTCTTGCAATTTACATTTCTTGCTCTTTAAGTTACTTGCAATTTTACTTTCTGCACTTTATAATTCTTGCAAATTTACATTCTGTTGGATACAATTTCATCCAATCTCACTTAAATGATAGCTTGACTAAACTAATCACCCACTAAAGTTGCTTGATCCATCAATCCCTGTGGGATCAACCACACTCCCGTGAGTTTTATTACTTGATGTGACCCGGTGCACTTGCCGGTGAGTTTTGTGTCGGATCGTTTTCCGCACATCAGAGGCTCAAAGCATCATATATAGACAATGGCATTATACTAACACACGCTCCTAAATCACATATGCAGTCAGAAAATATTACACCTCCAATGGTACAGTTAACCATGCATGGACCTGGATCACTACATTTTTCAGGTATACCTCCCATTAAAGCAGATATAGAACTACCTAAAGAAATAGTTTCTAATTCATTAATTTTGTCTTTATGTATGCATAAATCTTTCAGAAACTTTGCATATTAAGGTACTTGCTGAATAACATAAAAAAGGGGAACAGTTACCTCAACCTTTTTGAAAATTTCTACCATTTTGGGATCAAGTTCCGTCTGCTTTCTGGACTTCCTTGCAAGGTGTGAAAATGGAATAGGAATCGCGCCACTTGCAGCTTCTGCATCCTTTGGTGCTCCATTCCCTTGCTGAGCTACTTTTTCTTCAACCTTGTCTTGTACTTCCTCTTCTTTTTCAGCATCCTCCACTTCAACCAAGTCTTCAACTGGGCCGTGTTCTAGTGGGCTTGACTCCTCCTGGTTCCTCTCTTGCAGTGTGGTTCCAGACCACAAAGTGATGGCATTGATGCCACCTTTAGAATTAGGTAAGGGTTGAGAAAAAATTCCACTGGAGCTTGAAGGTTGGTTGGTGGAAGCAGGTAATGAATCTATCCGGGAGATGAGAGCTTGTAAAGTGGCATTCAGACCATTTAAAGTAGAGTTCAATGTAGTCTGCATGTCTTGTTGTCCTTGTGCAAGAGAATGAAGCATCTCGTCATTTTATGAAGAAGAAGGATAAGTGATCTGAGGGGCCTGTTGTTGATTGTGCTGGGGTCCTTTGGATTGCCTAAGGTGAGGTGTTCTATAAAGCTGGTTCTGGTTCTGTTGTCTGTTGTTATTCCACCTTTGATTTCTATTGTTGTCTCTGCCTCTTCTGGTATAGTTTTCCCTCTAGCCATGGTTGGAATTATCTCTCCAACCCTGGTTGGAGTTGTCCTGCCATCTTTGGTTATAATTCCCACCTTGGTTGTAGTTGCCGCCTTGTTGATTGTATCCTTGATTCGGGCGATCATAGAAGTTATGAGTAGCTGCCACAATGTTGTCTTCTTATTGGAGTTGCGGACAGTTATCAGTGTAATGACTATAATCAGCACATATTTCGCATACTCTTTGGGGACTAACTATTGGATTTTTTGTGGTGGGGAAGGCTGAGTTTGTTGTTGATTCAACTGCATCTACTTCAATAGGTTGGTCATTTCGCATATACTTTGTGTAAGAGCAGTAGTCTCACTGCTAGAGAAAACCCCTGCAACAGCCTTTGAGTGGCTGTTCCTGTGCCTGTGGTTCTGAGTGGACTCAGCTAAGTCACTGATCAGTTGCCATGCTTCATCTTCAGTCTTGTACTTTTTCAAAGAACCATTACTAGCACCATCCAGTGTAGTTTTATCCCGAGGCTTCATGCCTTGAGTGAAGTAGCTGATTAACACTAGCCTGTCAATCATGTGATGGGGTCATGCGTCCAGAAGGTTCTTAAAGTGCTCCCAGTATTCATAGAGAGTCTCCGATTCACCTTGAACAATGCAGGAGATCTCTTTCCTCAATCTATCTGTGACTTCAGCTGGAAAGTATTTTTCCAGGAATTCTCTCCTGAGCGTATCCCAGTTGGTAACAGTTACTTCAGGTTGGGAGTAGTACCACTCCCTCGCCTTTCCCTCAAGAGAAAACGGGAAGGCGATTAACAGAATAGAAGTTTCATTTTCACCATGACGCCTAATAGTAGAACAGGCTGTCTGAAAATCCCTTAGGTGCTTGATAGGCTCCTGAGCAGGTAAGCCATGAAACTTGGGCATCAAGTTGATTAGTGCAGTCTTCAGTTCAAAATCTAAAGCCAGAGTTGGATGATGCACTTGATACGGCTGCAGTGTAAAATTTGGAGCTCCAGCTTCCTGGAGAGTAATCCTCCTAGGTGCTTCCATTCTATCTGCACGTGAATCAACTGAATCAGTAGTAAATGAGCTTATTTCACTCTTAGATGGCGGTTCTAATTCGCCCTCAGATGAGATTGGTGAATCGATAACAATCACTTCACCACCCTCAGAGGATAACCGACGCCGAGCTCGCCTAATACATGAAATAGTTCTTTCAATTTCAGGATCAAATGCGGCTAAGCTCGGATCAGGTAACGAACGCGTCATTCAATGAAAGAAACATACAGCTCATGGTATTAAAATAAAATAAAATATGCAAATAAAAATAAAAATATGTACACTAATTAATAATTTAGCACACAATTGCAACTCCTCAACAACGGCACCAAAAATTGATGGAGTAAGGCGTAAGTCAGCCAATTAAGAAGTCAATATAAAAACAGCGTTGCGAGTATAGTTCTTAACCAGCTAAGATTCACCTCATCAATTTAGAAAAGTTGTCACAAAAGTTTAGAATAAAAATACTAGGAGTATGAGTCCCAGGTCGTCTCCCAACGAGTTGCCAAAAAGGGTGCTAATTTATTAATCAGGAGTTTTCCGAGAGATTTTGAGAGTGAATGACAGAAAATAGATAATTGTAAATTTAAAGCAGTGAAAACTAAAAGAGATTTATATTATTGGAAATAAAAGGCCTTGACTGGGGGAATGATTAATTGGAAGTTCTATCCTTGTTGGAATTTTCTTAAACGTAGTATAAAGAGGTTGTTATTTTCACTTAGTTAACCCTTACTAAATAAAGGAAAGTCAAGTGATTGAGCTAACTCTTATTCGCAAATCCTAGTCCTCTCCCTTGGGAAGGTCTAGCGTTAGTAAATACAAAATTAGCCAACAACTTCCAATTTAACTAGTCACTTGAGCATTCCAACTCAAGTGTCTCCTCTTAATCAACCCCCATGTCAAGTAGGGAATATACTCTATTGACATGGATACCATCTTCATTATTGGGAGTTTGGAATAGAAAAGAGACATGATAATTTAAATAAAATAGAGATTCAAAATTAATTAAAAGTAAAAGTAATCCTTTGCATTAACAATCCATGAAAATAATCCAATTGTAAATCTAAACAAGAATTAAGAATATGGAATAAATAAAAGAGTAAGAAAAAAACTAGAACAGTATCTTCAACGGAGGTGATGACTCTTCAATATCCAAAAGTGACAGCATAAAACTAATAAACTATGAATGTAAAGAAAACCTAGAGGAAGAGTAATTTTTCTCTAGATTCAGATATAAAAAACTAAAACTATGCTAATGAGAATGTGTGTTGAGTCTCTGCACGTTTCCTGGCTCTAGTATGTGTTTCTGGGTCAAAAGCTGGGTCAAAACTTGGCCCGAAATCGCCCCCAGCATTTTCTGTTACTTCTGCAGATCGTGCATGTCACGCGTACGCATCAGTCACGCAAGCACGTCATTTGGCGAATTTGCTTGTCACGCGTACGCGTCAGTCACGCGAACGCGTCTTTTATGTGAACTCCAATCTACGCGTACGCATCAGGCATGCGCACGCGTCGCTGCAAATTTCTTCATATCGCGCGCTCGCATGAGCCATGTGTGCGCGTCGATGCTCGCTGGTTATCTCCTTAGTTTCTTGTGTTTCTTCCACTTTTGCAAGCTTCCTCTCCATTCTCTAAGCCATTCCTGTCCTATAAAGCCTGAAACACTTAACACACGGATCACGGCATCGAATGGTATAAAGGAGAATTAAAATACACAAATTAAAGATCTCTAGGAAGCAAGTTTTCAACCATAGACAAAACTAGGAAGGGTTTGTAAAATCATGCAAATCATATGAATAAGTGGGTGAAGACTTGATGAAACCACTCAATTAAACACAAGATAAACTACAAAATAGTGGTTTATCAAGAACCAAACATAAATTTTCGAAAAACACAAAGGAAAATAACAAGAAAACACCAAACTTAAAGAATTGAAACAAGAATTAAACAAAGAAACAATTTTTGAAAGAAAAATTTAAAAAGGGATGAAGATTTTAACAAGAACAAAACAAGAAGGCTCAAACTAAGAACAAAGATTAAACAAGAAAAATAAAAATATTTTTGAAAAAGCTTTTAAAATTTTTTGAAAATTAGTGAAGAAGAAAATAAAGATCAAAGACTCAAAAAGAACACAAACAAAAATAAAGATCAAACAAAGAAAAGAAAAATATTTTTGAAAAAGTTTTTAGAATTTTTCGAAAATCAGGAAGAAGAAGAAAATCAAAATCATGGACTTAACAAAAATAAAAATTTACCTGATCTAGGAGCAAAACAATCCGGAAGTTTGTCCAAACTCAACAATTCCCGGAAACGGCGCCAAAAACATGGTGCACGAATCCCCACACTTCGTACAGTTGTACCAGCAAGTGCACTGGGTCGTCCAAGTAATACCTGAGCGAGTCAGGGTCGATCCCACGAGGATTGTGGTTTGAAGCAAGCTATGGTTATCTTGCAAGTCTGAGTCAGGCAGATCAGAAGGATAATCAGTTTATGCCATATATGGAGTTTGTAGTTGTTAGAGTAATGAATGATTTGAAAGGAATAAAGCAAAAGAGGTAGAAAATACTGATAGGAATAGAGTTGAGGATTAGAGTTGCTTTGTCTTTCTGAATTAACTCTGGTATTACTGCTATCTTTGCTTGTGCGTGATTTCTTCAATGGCAGGTTGTATGTGATTGACACTGGTTTGAGCAGCTGCCAATACTCCTCCAGATCTGAACCCCAGGTTTAGTGTGGATCCATTCTGATTGAGGGTGAAGCTTTTGCAGTTCATTCTCCTTGATGATCCTACTCAAAACACCACAGACAAGGTCAAATCTTCCGGATCGGAGGATGCTGCACCTTAGGTTCTAGCCTCAACCACAGAGACCCTAATCTCCCCATAAATCGGCTGAACTGATGTCTCGAGAAGTCCCAAACGAAGTCATGGATTAGCCGTCTGAGAGATGTATATGATGCCAGGGCATCTTGGCCAGTTTCACTGACCTTTTCTTTACTGTTTTTAGGTTAGTTTCATGCATTTCTATAGGAAATAAGATAGTTTTGGGTAGATATTCACTTATGCCTTGATTCAAGCATACATTGTGCATTTTACATAATTTCATGAGGATTTTGCATAAGTTTAGTGACAAATATTATGTTGCATTACTCATGACTTGGACTAGAGCTTTGATGCACTTTATTGCTTGATTTCAGGACCAAAAGGAAGCAAAAAAAGGGGAGGTAACTTGCAAGGTTAATGAGAAAAGTGATTGCCAAAAAGCCATCAATGCCCAAGTTAGAGAGTCACGTTAACTAAGTTAACGTGAACTCTAACGTGGAGAAGAGAAGTTGAGCCAACGTTAGTGACACTTAACATTGTCACTAACGTTGGCAATTACTCATAAGTGGCCACGTTAACCTAGTTAACATGGCCTCTAACGTTAAGGGGGGAAGAGAAGCCAACGTTAGTGACACTCAACATTGTCACTAATGTTGGCCTATGATGCAAAGTACCACGTTAACTCCCACGTTAACTTGGTTAACGTGGGAACTAACGTGAGGGATGAAGAGTTGTCGACAACGTTAGTGACACTCAACATTGTCACTAACGTTGAAGCAACCACACAACCCCCAAGGGTCACGTTAACTTCCACGTTAACTTGGATAACGTGGAAGCTAACGATGAGGAATGAAGGATGAGCCAACGTTAGTGACACTCAACATTGTCACTAAAGTTGGGATGGCTAAAGATGGCCACGTTAGAAGCCACGTTAACCTAGTTAACGTGGACTCTAATGTGAGACCTAGGGGCACATTGGAACGTTAGTGACAATGTTGAATGTCACTAACGTTCTCGAAGGATGGCAAGGGCCACGTTAGAACCCACGTTAACCTAGTTAATGTGGGTTTTAACGTGAAGCAAGAAGGGGAACACTGGAACGTTAGTGACAATGTTGAGTGTCACTAACGTTCTCGAAGGTTAACAAGGCAACGTTAAAAGCCACGTTAACCTAGTTAACGTGGGTTTTAACGTGAAGCAAAGGGGTGCATTGGAACGTTAGTGACAATGTTAAGTGTCACTAACGTTCTCGAACTTATATTCTCACTAAATATTAACACCCCTAACGTCCTGAACTAAAGTCTCCGCCCACTTCGCACTTTCTCTCTGCAAGTAAAGCCAAGCCCACATAAAGAAAGGAACTGCTTCAAACTCAAGATCCAAAGGCCCAAGACTTGAAGAATCACAATAGAAGCTGAGAAGAGTAGTATATATAGGAGTAGCTTTGAATTGATCTTTTCTGGCAATTTACATTTCCTTGTTGCTTATCACTCCATTATGATTCGTCTAACTAGGATAATCAATTAACCATTGATTGCTTAATCCGTTAATCTCTGTGGTATTCGACCTCACTCTATTGTGAGTTTACTTGACGACAAATTCGGTACACTTGCCGAAGGGAGATTTATTGAGAGACAAGTTTTCCGTGCATCAAGTTTATGGCGCCGTTGCCGGGGATTAATTGTGATTAACAAACTACCGGTTGGTTGATTACCTAGATTAGACATTTTCTTTTGTTTTGCTTTATTCATGTAATTGCTTTAGTTCTTTATTTTCAATGCTCTCTAACTGTTTGTGTTAATGCCTCACAAAGAAGCCCCTGTTCTTGACAGCTTTGACTCTTGGTGATTTTGTTATTAATACAATAGTTCTTTACTCAGCTTCTTTCCAAATAAAATTGGCATATGATCACATTCTAAGTTCGGTGTTGCCCTGCAACAATCTGTTTTCAATCTTTCTGGATACTTGCATCCATTCTAAGAGAAAGTGTCACACTAAGTTTGGTGTGCCACTTATTTTTCTATGCAATGTATCCAGCAACACCACTTGTTTGTATAATCATAATGCCTTTTCTTCTTAGGCTTGCAGTGTTATCCTTAATTTTTGCTTGCTTAACCACATACATCACTTACATTTCAGTATGTAAGACGTTCATGACCCATCATAGACCCCACCACCACTGTTTTATTTGCTGCTTGAAGACAAGCAATTAGTCTAAATTGGTGTGGGAAGGGAGAAAAGTAGGAGAAGAAGGGCAACAACAATAAAGATGAACTACAAGGTGGTAAAGTTCCTTTTTCCTATTACTTATTTCTAGTACATTCAATTGCATGATTGTCTTCTAAGTTCTTTGTATGTATGTGTGCTTTCTTCCTGTGAATAAGCATGTCAATTCTGTCTTTTAAACTTTTTATTGATTAAGGCTGTGTTTTCTAGTCTGAATGTCATTACCGCATCCTTACTTTGCTTACTAGTATGCTTGTCCCTTTGAATCAAATGAAAAGAGAATGAGGGAAGGAAAGCCCCAACGTTAGTGGGAAAAGTTAGTGGCATTAACTTTGAAGAAAGGAAATGGAGCCAACGTTAGTGACACTTAACTTTATCACTAACGTTGGACCAAGTTCATAAGTGGGCACGTTAGTTGCCACGTTAACATAGTTAACGTGGCCTCTAACGTTAATAAGAAAGGGGGAAAGCCAACGTTAGTGACATTCAACATTGTCACTAACGTTGGCCCAAGTTACAACAAAGCCACGTTAACTCCCACGTTAACTTAGTTAACGTGGAAGTTAACGTGGAGAAAGGTGGTGATCAACAACGTTAGTGACACCAAACATTCTCACTAACGTTGGAGTGAACTCACAAGCCCCCAATAAGCCACGTTAACTCCCACATTAACTTAGTTAACGTGGGCAAAGGTCCCACCTGGCAGCCTGACCATGCCTTCTTCAAACACGCATAACTTGAGCCACAAAGCTCCAAATGAGGTGATTCCAGTGACATTGGAAAGTAGGATTCCAGAGCTTTCCAAGCATATATGGCACTACATGGTTGACACTAAATTTGAGGGAGAAAACCTGCCCCGAAAGTGCAATGATGAACATGGTATCAGCCTGTATTTAGGCCAACTGACCTCTTCACCTTCCAAGAAGTATAACTCGAGTTGTAGAGCTCCAAATAATGCGCTTCCAAAGGCATTGGAAAGGAGACATCTAGGGCTTTCCAACAATATATAATAGTATGGGGTGGACTCTAAGTTTGAGCTTCAGAAACGGGAAATCGCTAGGGTTATTGGCAATCAACATTTCTAGTAACGTTGGCATATATGCCAGCGACCATGTCCACTTCAAAGAAGCATAACTTGCGCTACAGAGGTCCAATTGAGGTGATTCCAGTTGTGTTAGAAAGCTGACATTCAGAGCTTTCCAACGATATATAATACTCTATAGTGGGCATGAAATTTAAGCACAAACAAGAGGCATCTTTTAAGCCCCAAAAACACCAACTGGGCAGCAAGTGCAACGTTAGCCACAATAACTTTAGCACTAACGCCACACTTGTAGCGTTAGTGTGGCTAACTTTAGCACTAACTTTAGCACCTGGACCTCAACTTAACTCACTTCTCTCTCAAGTCCACTTCCAAGCTCAAGCAAGCAGGCCCACAATTGTCAACCAATCAAGGCCACAAGAAGCATCTAGAATAGGAATTTTCATTTAATTGTAATTTGCTTTTAATTTCATTTTGTAATTTAGGAGAGCCTATATAAAGGCCTTAGTTTTTACATTCAAGTCATTCTGGAATTCTGAGAATTGAAGGAAGGGGGAGAGAGTGAAGACCAATTCGAACTTCTGTGAATTGGCACACTCCAAGGGGAGTGGGTCTTCGGACCCCTCCCCTCAACCACTCTTCTTCCTTTTCTCTTCTTTTCTTCCTTAGGAGTAGTTTCATTTTAGTTGTAATTTTCATTTATGAATTTTGAAGTTTTAATTTAAGTTTCAATCATTGATCCGGAGGATTACAATATCTCTTGATCCCAATGTTCATTTTATTTTTAGTTCTTACATTTACTTTTCTTGTCATTTTATTTTTCTGCACTTTATTGCTTTCTTTACTTTTCTGTCAATTTACATTTCCTCGTTACTTATCACCCCATTATGATTCGTCTAACTAGGATAATCAATTAACCATTGATTGCTTAATCCGTTAATCTCTATGGGATTCGACCTCACTCTATAGTGAGTTATTACTTGACGACAATTCGGTATACTTGCCGAAGGAAAATTTGTTGAGAGACAAGTTTTTCGTGCATCAGTATATTCAAGCTGGTGGTTCATCATTATCCGATGAAAGACGCACTCTGAACCCATGTGGAATGTGATAAGCTTATGCCAGTTCAACGTATTCATGGTGATGAAGAACGAATACACATCTTAGAATTAATCAAACACGGATCGAAGAGAAACAGTAATACGTTTATTAATTCATAGGACTCAGCAGGGCTCCTCCCCTCAACTTAGGAGGTTTAGAAACTCATACTGAAAGTAAAGTTTCTGCTCTTTAATTCATTGCAATTTAAGATTCCGCCATTTCAATTCCTTGTCATTTACTTTTCCCGCCAATTTTACATTCCGCAATACTCATCTCAATCTTGATTCCGCTCAACTAGAACACACTTCTAATCCGAATTGCTCACTCAACCAATCCTTGTGGGATTCGACCTCACTCTATTGTGAGTTTTTACTTGACGATAACCGGTGCACTTGCCGGAAGGAATTTTGCCGATCGTGCAATTTCCTAAATCGTAGCATAACTAGATTATGCGCATCAAAATACAATGGTGAAAATGAAAATAGGGCTGAATGATGGTAAAAAGTGTTTGAATAACATGAATTTAATCTCTTAGGTAGCGTTTGGTGGAGAGACAGAGACGGAAAGATTGAGACTGAGAGACAGAGACTAAGAGACAGAGATTGAAATAAATCTCAATATTCTGTTTGGTGCAAAATGAGAGACAAAAATTGAAACAAGAATGAAACTCAAATTTAATTTGTACAAAGGATAAAATTGGAATTAATTAATTGAAATAAGGGTATTTTAGGTATAAAATGTTATTAAAGTTTCAGTCTTCATCTCTAAAAATTTTAGTCCCATGTGTCCCTACTTTTTGGAGGTACTGAAATACTGAAATTTTAGAGATAGAGATAGAAATTTTAGTACCAGTCTTTGAACCAACAAACATGATACTGAGTCTTAGTCTCTCAGTCTCTGTCTCAGTTCCTCAATACAAACGCTACCTTAAATACTAAACAAATGACTAGTAAGGGTAAAATAATCTATTTAGTGCTAAAATCCACTTCTGGAGCCCACTTGGTGAGTTTTTAGGCCGAGCTTTGATGAGATCCATGTACCATGAGGTCTCTGGGGCATGGAACACCAGCTAGGGGGCCCTCTCTGGGCCTTTGGATGTTGGACACTACTCTTTGGGCGCTGGACGCTCGGAAGGGACAGGTAGCTGGCGTTGGACTCCAGCTTTGGGCCTTCTAATCCGAAGCAAAGTATGGACTATTATATATTGATGGAAAGCTCTGGAAGTCAGCTTTTCATAGCCGTTGAGAGCGCTCCATGTGGACTTCTGTAGCTCCCAAAAAGCGCTTCCGAATGAAGGTAGTCAGATCTGGACAGCATCTGCAGTGCTTTCTCTGTCTCTAAATTAGACTTCTACTCCAGCTCCTCAATTTCATCCAGAAAATACTTGAAATTGCTCAAAAAGACAAAAACTCATAGTAGAATACAAAAATATGAATTTAACACTAAAACCTATATAAACTTAATGAAAACGAAATAAAACTACTAAAAACTATATGAACGTGATGCCAAAAAGCGTATAAAATATCTGATCATCGGCGTCCCCCCAAAATCACAAACAAAGCCCACGGTTTATTAACATTTATCCTTCGGCACCTTAACCATACTATTGTCACCCTCTCGGAACCTTTCCATAATCACACGTGCCAATTTATCTTCTCTTTTTCTTTTAATACCAAAACCACCTCTTTGTGACATTCACCAAAACCTTTAAAACAATTTTACTTAAACCAATTCTACTTTCAAAAGACAAAGGAAAACCATTTATTAGTTAAAGTACTTAGCAAGGTCTCTAGACTTTAGGGGAGCAACAACCAATCTCATTTTCTTAAGTTCATTAGAAATCCTTAACAATCATTATTTTCTTAAATTGAATTAATCAAATAAAGTTTCTAAATCAAATCAAAACCAAATTATCCAAATCAAGAGTTTTGAACCAATTTCAAAACCAAAACCAACCTCAGTTTTATCCGTAAAACTAATTCTTTAACTTTTTCCAAGACGTCGCAAAAGGAAATCATTCAATCAAAATTTAATTACTTTTAAAGTTCACTTAAACTCCTCCGAATGAAATTCTTAAGTCAAATTCAAAACATAAGCCCTATTCATATTTAAATCAACCTTAAAACATAATAATTTTCTTAAATAATTTAAAATCATAAAATAATTCTTTTATAAATAAATCGAATTCAACTATCTTCATAATAAATCAAAATTAAATAATACAATTTTTCAAATCTAATCTTTTTTTTTTAAATAACATTTCAAACAAAGTCTTAAATTTTATAACAAAATTTCCATAGCATCTCCCTTAAAACTCAAACTTTGCCATCCTTCTCGGGTCCCATCCAAACCATTTCTCAAATTCTTTCAAATCGTTTCCAATAAATTAAAACCATTTCTAATATAAAAGAAATTATAAAATTAAACAAATTAAAAATCCAACCGCTTCCTGATAAATTCTAATTTTGTGGTTTATCTTGTGCTTAATTTGGGAGATTTTATCACCTTTTTTCACATTTATTCAATTAAATAGCATGGTTTTGTAATTCTCCTTTAAATTATGTTTAAGTGTAAAAACATGCTTTTTAGGTCACTAAATTGGTGATTTTAATTCACTTTAATTCCATTCGATGCCTTGATGTGTTTGTTGAGTGATTTCAGGTTCATAAGGCAAGTATTGGTTGGAAGAATTGAAGAGAAAAGCATGCAAAAGGGAGAATTCATGAAGAAATGAGCAATTGGAGAATTGAGGGCCACGCGCATGCGTTGAAGATTTGCAAGCCATGCACACGCATCATCCACGCATACGCGTGAGTAAGAGTTTTGGCCAGCGACACGCACGCGTCACCCACGCGCGCATGACGCTCTACAACTGACTCACTTAAAGTGTAATCTCTGTGGACGATTTCTGAGCTGTCCAGGCCCAAATCCAACTCGTTTCTGAGAGTATTTCATGCAGAATTCAAGCTTGGGCAAAGGGGGAGCACTTAGTTATAGGATACTATCATGTAGTTTAGTTTCTAGAGAGAGAAGCTCTCTATTCTCTCTAGAATTAGGGTTCTTAGGCTTATTTCCATTTAAGATCTAGGGTTGAATTGTTGTTTTCATCTTGTTTTCTCTACAATTGCTTGCTTCTACTCTTTCATTCTCATGGTTTGTAGTGTTAATTTTCCTTTTATGGTTCCACTACAAGAAAAACACCCATTCAGATACACTTGAAAAGTATAGCCAAAAGTGAAAAAAAATGATGCCTTAGGCGAAGGCTACGCTTTTTGGGCTACGGAGACGCTTTAGTAGGGGATGCCTATTCGGCCGTTGCCTATTCTCTAAGGCTACGCTTTTCTGCACCAAAGGCTCCGCTTTTGGCATTTAGGAATAGGGTGCGCTTTTCAAGTGATGCTGTCCAGGACCAAAGGCTACGCTTTTCAGCTTCCATTTTTACTAGAATAGGCTACACTTATACAAAACTAAAAAATATTCTAGCAAAGCACAGTAATACATTCTAAAGATTCACAAACACTGTAATGCTACAATATATTAGTACATAAAACAATGGATCCAACTATTCAATTGAACAATCATTCAACAATAGAGAAAAAAATGGAACGTCTAAACTACTAATTTCCATGTATCAATGAATATAAAGAGGATTACAAATTAAATCTAAAATTAAAACAAACAAGGACCTTAGTGCCCTGAGTACTAAGTTCTTATCATTTGTGTGCCTGAAAATCATTTGAACGTACCCCCACAAAGAAAGAGGATTTTTTTGTTAGAGCCACTTATGTTGCCTCCTAGTGCCTTCACAAAGTGCTGAATAAATTTAGGTCGCCCTTCCCTTCATAATTGGCGGCAGTAATGAGATTACCATCCACTACTGTTGCTGCCATGGTGTCTGGTTCAACCTAATGAGCATCGGAGGCAATCTATGCCGGATTAACAGGAGGAAAAGCGGTGCACGTGCGATCTCACCACACCTGCAGCCGCCAGAATCAACTGTCTCTGGATCATCTCTAATTCTCTCTACCATTCCTCATCCTTTTGTTGCAGCTCTAGGGCTTCTCTTCTCTGAGCCTCTTCCACCCTCCTGCTATTCTCTTCAAGCATCTTATCCAACCATTCCCTCACTTTTCTAGCTTGCTCCTACATCATATCAAGAATCCCCAACCAAATGAGGACATTGACTTTTCTTAATCTTTGAAATCATACATGTATCATAATGATGGTATGAGACTAGAAAAACAAAAAGAAAACTAATTAGGACCTCAACCTGCATTTCTAGAAGAATGCCATATTTTAAGAACATTAAGCAAATTTAGATACAACAACAAAACCTTCTCATACTAGATAGTCTGGTCTCTAATTTTCAGATGCAAATGGCAAAGTAATATATTGGTTAAGCTTTTCACAACACACGTTCAGTACAATTTCCTGATGATTGATAGTGTTAAGGAATGAAAGTATTGAAAGAGATAGTTATTTATGTAAGAAGGTTCAATATTAATCTAGAATTAAACCTGGAAATAGCATTTTCTATCTAACATAGTAATTTGATTAATATAGGACACTAAAAGGGATTTATTTAAGGATGAGGGATTTGACCATATTTTAAAGATACTCAAAGGTACCAAAATTACTACAGAATTTATTCACACTAAAACAATTGTTGAAAATATGACAATTTTAGTGCTTGAAACTCTCGCACTATAATACTATATATAATATGGGCTTTAGAGAATAAGTAAGACTTGCCCCTGATATTTCCTTCTACTAGCAAAGAAAGACGGGTAAAAGAAAAAAGGAAAGTCCTAGTTAGCCTACTTAATTCTTTCCTTCGAGTCTTATTAAGAGCATCTTGCTTTTCCTTTTCAAGTTGAACTTCAACATCATCAAACAATTTCTTCACACCCTCTGCTATGCGCCTTTCTATTTCCAATATAACTTCCTCTAAATCAAACTTCTCCTCAATATTTTTTTGAATTGCTTCTTCGATTCTTCTTGCGGTCTTTTCTTCTAATTTTTTCAATTCCTTCTCGTATTGACGCCTGCCAGCAAATGCAAATATTGAAAAGATAAATAAATGTTCTTTGATGAAAAATAACACAATCAATCTTTTAATTTAAGATAAAAGCATAGTATTAATAAAGAGAGCTAAATAATACAAACAGAATGGACAACAAGAGATCCTCCTTGCAAAAACAAGAACTAACAATGGAGATAAATAAAATAAAAAATAAAAATAACTTTGCAATCTCTCAACACATTTGAAAGGGAAATTTCTCTAAAACAATCACTAACTTTGCACCAAACCGAAGTCAAATACCTAAAATCTTACTCCACAAACAAGTCATAATAATTTCTAGTTCCATACAAGAATTATATAAAATAAAAGCTTCACTGTCACATTTGTTTAATATTGTTTGAGCCAGTTCATCCATTGACTTGGAAAATATGAGCTTTTTATGCTCACAAGGCTCTGATCCATAACAAATGAAGTTTCAAGTGGAACAGTAGATAAACGACGCAATAATTGTTTCATCATAATAAACAAGTTGGACAAGGCAGTAGCTTCCTTCAGAAAAGCCAATAGCGAAGAATGAAATTGACATGTTGCATTTTCAAATTGGTATCACTTACCCTCAGAGAAAAAGGAAATTCATTCCAAAAGATCTACCTAGATTGCAAGCATGCTACATTTAACTTTCTAAACCATTTTAAAAAAATCTCTCACAGTCATGAAGCTTTTGATGATAATCGATTTGTCAAACAAAAATAAGCTTATCCTAATTCGCACACATACCTAATCTCCAAACTGCTATCAGATCTATATCTTCATATTCATGTTGACGGTAGAAATACAAAGGCTCACCTTCTCGAAATTATATTTGATGTCCCCAAAAATCTAGCAAGCATTGAATAACTGATATACATTAATTTTTCATATAAAATTATCACGCATTTTCAACATACCGAATTTCCAGCACGGTGTATTCTTCATAAATTATGAAGAGAGCAAAAAAACGAAAAACAACAATGTGATTATAGTGAGCCACGAACAGGGCATTGACCTTTGAAGACGGCGAGCTGGGGACAAACACGACGGCGAACGACGAGCGAAGAGCTGCGAAACAGGCCTGGAGAGCAGATGTTGGCGAACAGGGGAGGGCTCTCGAGGCCGATGGACCATGAGGATTGCAAATGACCATGACGAACCTAGTGGCGATCTTGAGCGCGACGGGAGGCGACGGTGAGACTGATGGCGGCGCAATAGAGGCTAGGGTTTTCTGAACCTTTCAAGGAAGAGCTGCGTGATGGACAGACAGCGGCAAAAGTGCGACTAAGGATGACGAGCAGATGAGTGAGACGGCGGCAGAGGCGTACGACGTCAGACGGCACCACGACAGGGAGATTAGAGAAGCGGCTAGGGTTTGGTATTTGGGACTTTGGTGGGAGAGAAGGACTGGGAGAGTGAATGGCTTCGATCATGAAGAGGAAAAATAAATTCACTAAGTGTCCCGTGTATTTGGTGTTCTTACATTAAGAAACGCTTTTGAAGCGCACCCATAACACAACAAATAATTTACTCTTTAAAAACGCTTTCTTTGGTAAAAGAAGTGTATCCATAGATATTAAGATAAGGCTACGCTTTATGAGTGATTTCTATAATACCTAAGGCTACGCTTTTTAAATGATGCCACAATTGTGTATTCTTTTCTCTTATAAAAAGGCAACACGGAGAAAAGCGTATCCTATTGTATGAATAGGCTACGCTTTTCAAATGTAGCTTAAAAAAAGTGTGGCTGAATGGGTATTTTTCTTGTAGTGTTCCTTTTATGTTTATGAATGCTCATATTAGATTTGGATCTACTCTAATGCAATTTAATATTTGATGTTCTTTTGATTGTTGATTTGAGTTGTGATCTTACTTTCCTTGCAATTGGTAGTTGGTAGATTTTACTATTTCTTGCAATATATTATGTTTTTCTTTTATGCCTTTCAAGTGTTTGACAAAATGCTTGGTTGGATGTTAGGCTAGAATTTGAGCATTCTTGGCTTGGAAAGAGTAATTAGGTAATCTTGAGTCATGAATACCCAACTCATGTTGTTGATCTAGAGTTATTAGTTGATATGATTTCCATTGACTCTAATCTCTTGTTAATTTGATTAGTGGGTTAATTAGGACTTATGGATTGAGATTAGCTAGTCTTATTAGACTTTCTTCGAGTGTGAAGATAATATGATACCTTCTTCCATCGTTGGGGATGACATAATAAGATAAATTCTTGTCTATAATTGTGATATGATTAACTAGTCTTGTTTGACGTTCTCCCTATGTGAAGATTACATGACACCTTCTTCCATTTGTTGAAGTTGACTAAATAAGATGAATTAATCATTATATGACTAGGATAGAAAGCCTATATTCTCAACCCTTGCCATGAATGTCCCTCTTTATTACTTGCTTTCTCTACTTGCTCGATTTACTTTTCTTGTCATTTAATTTCTTGCCCCTTTTATCAATCAAACCCCTTGCACCTTCATAGCCAATAATTGATTATTTCATTGCAATTCCTTGTGAGACGACCCGAGGTTTAAATACTTCGGTTAATTTTTATTGGGGTTTGTACTTGTGACAACCAAATTTTTGATTGGGAAATTGTTTGTTTGTTTAGAACTATACTTGCAACGAGGATTTCATTGAGAAATTCTAGACTGACACAACGAATTCCTTAAATCAAAATGGCGCTGTTGCCGGGGAATTGCAATGGTGTTATGTTATTGGCTATTGTGAATATGAGAATATGTTTGCCTTTTGCTTGTTTGTTAGTTTTTGCTAGATTTAGGATTTTGTTGCTTGTTTTTGTTAGCTTTTGTTTTAAATTGCCACTATGAATTCTCACTCCTTTGGCTATGAGTTTGGTTCAAACTATGTTGTAGGAGATGGAATTTACAATGATAACATGCATCAAGGATTTAGAGATCAAAGGTGGGAGGAGCCCCAAGCTTATGAACAACCTTCTTGGCAACAACCTCCTTCCGAATCAAGTTTGACAAGAGTACTTGGGGATATGACTACTCTCCTCACGGAGATGCGCAAGGACAGAAAGGCATTTTATTCCATCCAAGCCGTTCAAACGTCACCCCAACATGCCTACTCTCCAGACACTTATAGGTATAATCCCACTCCTAATGCATATCAATCTAGTGTGTGTGATGATCCTTATTGTAGTGGTCAATCACAATCACCACTGCCCTATGCTTATGAACCACCTTCCCAACATAGTTTTGAACCACCACACTCACAAGCCTCATACCACCAAACACCTCCATATGATCCTAACCCATATCCACCATACCAACCACCTTGTGAACCATATGAATCATATGAAGAACCACCCCAATTCAATCTCCAATACCCTCAAGAACCACCACCTCCATGTCATTACCAAGATGAGCCACCTCCAATGTATGAGAACTTTCAACCACAAGATGAATCACCTCCTATATTTGAAGAAATCATGGCTCAGCTTGCCAAAATTACGGCCACCTTGGAATCATGGGACTCATGCAACAAGCAAAGCATCTCTATGAATGAATGTGAGGAATCAACCAAAGAGTGGAACATGAAGGAGATTCTAGAACCCCAACATGAGGACAAGGAGATGGGACATGTCTTGCAACAAGTGAAGGAGGAAGAGATTATTAATGAAAAAGAAGTGGTTGAAGAGCTAGACGAAGTTGAACAAGAGATGAATTTCAAGCTTAGGAACACTTCCACACCAAGTGATGATTTTGTGGAAGTTGTTGAACTTTCTTCTATTGAACTTGAAGATGATGTTGAGGAGGATAATGCGCAACCTCCTAAGCATATGATGAATGATGAAAAATTAGAAGAAGGTGAGCAAATAACAAATTGTCCTCTTGAAAATGATCCCACACCAACACATGATCCTTTGATATTTGAGTAATCTTCTCCTATTGAAATTGAGGTAGATGTTGAGGTCAGTTTCACATCACCTCCAAGTTATGACGTAAAGAGTGGAGAAGAGCTAGAAGAAGTTGGTGAAGAAGTGGTTGAACATGAAGAACTTTGTCAAGAAGAGGACATGGAAGAAGCTTGCCAAGAGGTGGAGGTAATCCAAGAAGAGCACAAGGGAATGAAACTTACAAGACCATTGGAGACGTCCCTTCCTAAGTCACCATCCAACATAACATTCAAATAGGTAAAATTCTTATTCCTAAGCTTTACTTTCTCACTTGAATATGGTTTGATTTAAAATGATGGTCAACTTAGAGCTCTTTGTGGAGTTAAGAGTAGGAGAGAGTTGTGTAGTGGTTGGAAACATAACTCTAAGTTCATGATGGTTGCATGCTCAACATTGAATAGCAATGGTTGGTGTAGAACCAAATTGCATGGGTCTAGGAGAATGCTTGGATGCTTAATTGAGAATTCACAAGCCGTGTCACCCAAATTTAACTATGGTAGTCAACAAGAAGACGGGTGTGAAAACAAAGTATGGGATCCCAGATTACAATGTAAGGATCAACTTTGGGAGCCTATGGTTTGTGAAGAACTCTATCAAAGCTTGGAAATATCAATCTTGAATGATGGAGCTTATTGGAAGTCCAAGTATTGGTGGATGTTCAAGGATGGATTCAAGCACAAGCCACCATGATGGAGAGCTCCCCATAAGTCCAACTTAAGGACAATAAACAAAAGTGCTAGGTGGGAAACACCCTATCATGGTAACATCTTTTCATTTTTCTCTTTTGTATATATTGGTAAATAAGTTTAGTTTCATGTTTTGCTTAGTTAGTTGAGTTTATTTGGAAGTTTAATAGGTTAAATAAGGTTTTAAGGTGTTTTGGTAGCTGTTTGGAGGTATGGAATGCTTGGTTTGGTGCAAAAACATGGAAAAATTTTGGAAAACAGAGCACCATCCATGCGTACGCGTCACCCACGCATACGCGTCACCCAAGTATTTTCGACCATCCACGCGCATGTGTAATCCACGCATACGCGTGGATTCAAAATTTCCACTTCCCAGCCAAAAACCCGAGAGTTGCGCCTACACTGCGCGAACACTGTGCCTTTCGCGCAAGGCTACCTATGCGTATGCGTACCTCACGCGTACGCGTCGCTCTCTAAATAACCCATCGATGCGCACACATGACTCATGCGTACACGTCACTTCCATTTCGCCATCCCCACGCGCACGCATCGATGCACGCGTACGTGTGGATGCCCTTCTTTCACACACTTTTTTTCTCATCTTCTTTCCATTTCTTTCCTTCTTCTCTCTTCTCTTCTTTTCTTTCCACCCTTCAAACATCATCCAACACTGCCAAACACCATATAACACCATTTCTTTTAGTTAGTTAGTTAGTTTATTGTTTGTTTAACTTTTGTTTTCCATTATAGGTGTTGGATTATTAATTTTGTTTACTGTTCAGTGCTGCTTATTATTACTTGAATGCTATTTTAGCATAATCATTTCTGTTGTTCATTGTTGGATTCTTTGATGAGTCTATATTTTGCTACTTGGTTTTAAATTTCTTTGTTGAACAACTGTGGATACCAAGTATATACGACATTGCCTTTAGAGCTTGATAAATCTTTTAAATTGCATGATTTGGCCACCATGTGATTTGAATCCCATTCTTTGAGTAGGCAATTTCTTGATGGATGATGTGTATTTAATGCACTGTGCTTCTTGTTCATGTGCATCCATATGTTTTTTCCTTGAATGCTTTCATGCTTCTTTATTGCTTGTATTGGGTGTTTTCACCTACGAGTTTAGAGCATCTCAAGTGCCCTGGGATGAGTGAAGTGCGTGCTTCTTTGGTGACATAGCTTTTTATGCTAGTGTGTGTTCTAGACCGCATGCATCTTAGAACTCACACACTTGTTTCGTAAATGTCACACTAATTCACTCACTTCATTCTAGTGATTTACCTCATTCCAACAAATGTATGCTTCCTTGCCTTCGCATTTACTTTTTTCACTATCCTACCTTCTATTTTTAGGATGAGTCACTATAAGCAAAAATGAAAGTAGAAGAAAGAACACGCAACAACCGGTTGATCCACCAGCTGAAGGTGGCAATCCGGAGAGTCACCGTACCCCCTTGCTCATCTTTGAGTGCACCGAGGACGGTGCAAACTTTAAGTATGGGGAGGTCGTCTGACCAGTCGGCGTTTTCGGGTGACAAGTTTCTAATGCCAACACTTTTGTATTTTATTTCATAGGTCTTTTAGGATTTTTAGTTGCATTTTCCTGTTTTGCATCTATATAGAATAAGCTTAGTCAAAATAATGAGATTTTTCAAGAAATTTGCTTATAAGGCACCCCCAATTGATTGAAATTTTTTTTTTTTAGAAATTGCCTGAATTACATATATCGGAAACATGATTTTTGAGCTAAGAACATAAGCATGTGAGACTTGAGCCTAATTGTGTGGTTACATCATATGACCACTTATTTTCATTTTTGTGTGCATTATTCTCTTTCTATGATTGTAATCTTTGATTTGTTTGATTCTTTATGTCCATTATTTTGTGTATGAATGTACTTATATGATTGAGGCCATTGTTCATTGAGCTCACTCACCCAAATAGCCTACCTTTTATCTTCCATTGTTAGCTAACTTTGAGCGTACGCTTAACCCACTTGTTCTTAATTTTAGCACATTACAAGCCCTAAGCGAAAAGTAATAAATGTCCCTTGTTTGGATCTTTGATTAGTTTAGGCTAGTGAGAGTGTTTATCATTTAATTTTGGGAGAGTTGGGAACATTGGGTAGAGATAAAAGTGTATTTTGTGTTTTTGTTGAAAATCATGGGAGTCAGGTATATATTCATATATTGATTATGTTTAAACCATATGCATTGATGCTTGTGTATATACTTTAGTTTGAAAAAAAAAGAATTTAAATATAAAAAAATAGAAAAAGAAAAGCAATAAAGAGGGGACAAAATGCCCCAAAGTAAGTTTAATAAAAATCAATACATATGTGTGGTGATCAAAAAGAGAATGCATGAGTGTGTGAAAAAGTAAAGAATGGGTAGTTAGGGTAGCTTTTAAATTGTATAGGTTGTCATAGGTTAGGTGGGAAGTTTAAGTTAATCAAAGATTCAAATTTTAGTCCACTTAACCATATACAATCTACCTTGACCCTAGCCCCATTACAACTTATGGGAAAGTCTTCCTGATATTTGTATGCATGCATAAAATAATTGTTGGTTGTTAGATGAAAAACAAATCTTAGAAAGCATGATTAGGGGAGAATTGAGTGAATCAACCCCATACACTTGAGTGACTAGAGCGGATACACATCCGGTGAGGGTTCGATCGCTCAATTACATGCTTCCACCCATGATCATCTTTTCTTGCAGGTTTGAAAAATCTTTTAATAACTCAATTCAATTGCAGGTTGATGCGATTGCTATTGCTTTAGCCCTTGTACTTGTATATGTACTCTTGGAAATTAATTTATTTTGACCAAGTGGTTGCATTCATTTAGATAGACTGCATATAGGTAGATTGCATATAGATAATTTGCATTGAATAAATGTTGATACCCTTTGTTTCTTTCTTAGCTTAACATGAGGACATGCTTGGTTTAAGCGTGGGGAGGTTTGATAAACCCCAATTTTGTGGTTTATCTTGTACTTAATTTGGGGGGATTTTATCACCTTTTCCCACATTTATTCAATGAAATAGCATGGTTTTGTAATTCTCCCTTAAATTGGTGATTTTAATTCACTTTAATTCCATTCGATGCCTTGATGTATTTGTTGAGTGATTTCAGGTTCATAAGGCAAGTATTGGATGGAAGAATTGAAGAGAATAGCATGCAAAAGGGAGAATTCATGAAGAAATGAGCAATTGGAGAATTGAGAGCCACGCTCACGCGTGATGCATGCGTACGTGTGCGTTGAAGATTTGCAAGCCACGCACACGCGTCATCCACGCATACGCGTGAGTAGGAGTTTTGGAGAGCGATGCGCACGCGTCACCCACGCGTATGCGTGACGCTCGGCACGTGACTCACTTAAAGTGAAATGCTAGGGGTGATTTCTGAGCTGACCAGGCCCAAATCCAACTCGTTTCTAAGAGTTTCATGCAGAATTCAAGCTTGGGCAAAGGAGGAGCACTTAGTTGTAGGATACCATCATGTAGTTTAGTTTCTAGAGAGAGAAGCTCCATCTTCTCTCTAGAATTAGGGTTCTTAGGCTTATTCCCATCTTAGATCTAGGGTTAAGTTGTTGTTTTCATCTTGTTTCCTCTACAATTTCTTGATTCTACTCTTTCATTCTCATGGTTTGTAGTGTTACTTTTCTTTTTATGCTTGTTTTTATGTTTATGAATGCTCATGTTAGATTTGGATCTACTCTAATGCAATTTAATATTTGATGTTCTTTTGATTGTTGATTTGAGTTGTGATCTTACTTTCCTTGCAATTGGTAGTTGGTAGATTTTACTTTTTCTTGCAATTTATTATGCTTTCCTTTTATGCCTTCCAAGCGTTTGACAAAATGCTTGGTTGGATGTTAGGCTAGAATTTGAGCATTCTTGGCTTGAAAAGAGTAATTAGGTAATCTTGAGTCATGAATACCTAACTCATGTTGGTGACTAGAGTTGTTAGTAGATATGATTTCCATTGACTCTAATCTCTTAGTAATTTGATTAGTGAGTTAATTAGGACTTATGGATTGAGATTAGCTAGTCTTATTAGACTTTCTTCGAGTGTGAAGATAATATGATACCTTCTTCCATCGTTGGGGATGACGTAATAAGATAAATTCTTGTCTATTATTGTGATATGATTAACTAGTCTTGTTTGATGTTCTCCCTATGTGAAGATAACATGACACCTTCTTCCATTTCTTGGAGTTGACTAAATAAGATGAATTAATCATTGTATGACCAGGATAGAAAGCCTATATTCTCAACCCTTGTCATGAATGTCTCTCTTTATTACTTGCTTTATTTACTTGCTCGATTTACTTTTCTTGTCATTTAATTTCTTGCCCCTTTTATCAATTAAACCCCTTGCACCTTCATAGCCAATAATTGATCATTTCATTGCAATTCCTTGTGAGACGACCCGAGGTTTAAATACTTCGGTTAATTTTTATTGGGGTTTGTACTTGTAACAACCAAATTTTTGATTGGGGAATTGTTTGTTGGTTTAGAACTATACTTACAATGAGGATTTCATTGAGAAATTCTAGACCGACACAACGAATTCCTTACATCACTTCCAAAATCAAACCATTTCCATATCTCAAAGCATGTCATTAATTTATATCTTATTAAATCTCAATGTCATCATCAAATCTCACCAATTTCACTTGATTTCCAACAACATTCCAGCCCCAAATTCATCAAAATAATTCGGTTCTTTACTGCACTTAAACTGACTAAACCCCAACCTAATCACAAATATCAATATATTACAAAAATTCAACTTAAATTCAGTCAAATTCAATCAATAATCCATGAAACAAACATTAACTTATCAAATTCTTATTTAATTATTATAAAGTTACCAAAATCCTACCTCCATATGAAGTCAAAACAACGAAAACTCTGGATGAGCTTTTTGACTGAGCTGTTGAAGAAGAAAACGTCAGAAATCGTTTGTGCCTCCTAGAACTCTAATTGGTCGAATTCAAGAAGAAAGGGAGCTACGTCACTGTCAACTTTTACCGAACAAAAGTGACGCCAATGTGTAGAGAGGAGGATACGAACACTTTTATCGAATTAGATTTTTTATTAGAGTTACGGATCTCAAGAAATCAGATGCCGAAGGTTCATGGCCTCATGAAATCTCTATTCTCTCACTCACGGTTTCTCCCTCTCTTTTCTCTCTTGTTTACGCTGAATGGAAATAAAGAAGAACGTGACAATGATATGGTGGCAAGGAGGGGACACGTGTCACGGTTTGGAGCTATTGAGTCGGCGATTCAACTTATAAATATCTTAAACGAATAATTAGGAAAACTGGATATATTAAAACACAAGTAATAATATATATGAGTTACTAATATAAATGACATTAGTAACATAATGATAAAAGATATACGATAAAGCATTAGCAAAGCTAAGCTCACCGAAGAATATCGATATTTACTCATATCGGCGGACTCTGAACTCGATAATAATAATATTAACTAAAATTTATTTTATTCAAAGCAAATAAAAATATATTAAAAATAGTAATAATAATTTTATCCTTTCTCGAAATATCTTGTTATAATAAAAATTATATAAAAATCCTAATTAATTTAAATTCTAGTTATCATAAAATCAATTATGTAAAATATCTTATTATAGAAAAATTATATAATAACCTTAATTTATCCAAATTCAAATGATAATAATAATTATAAAAATCAATTTAATTTTTCTTAATAAAATAATTTTTAAGAAATAGTTCAGATTAATAGAATAAATATAATTAAGTTAAACTTTAATAATCCAAAAAATTCTATTTAATTACTTTTGGTAAAATAGTGTTCTTAAAACTAAAATCTCAACAAATATAATAATTCATAAATAATTTAACTATTTAATTTTCAAAAACTTAGGATGTTACACACACACTCTCACCCTAACTCTAACATTCATTCTCGGCTGCCACTCACCCCTTACCCACCCTTACTCACGAAACACACACACAAACTCACATAGAGAGAAAAGAGAACAGAAGACAAAGAAGATAGAGGGAACATAAGATGGGGAGGAAAGGAGAGACGGTGCCGGTGAAGCTGGGAGCCGTCGTCGTCGTTGAGCATGAGCAGAAGAGAGGGAGGCGTTGAGAGAGTCAGCATGTGAAGAGAGAGAGAACGCATGCGAAGGGCAACGCCGCTGGAAGGGAACCTCACTATCGTCGCCTCTAGAGTCGGTATGAACTATTGTGCTGCCATCGAGGAGCTCGAAGGGAGGAAGGAGGGATGTCTCGCTACTGTCGTGCTCTGTTGCCGCGCTGCTGCCGATTGGAGCTCACCACTGAGCTGCTGCATCTTCTCCGAGCCGTTGCACCACCAAAGATGCCAACCGAAGTAGCCACCGCTGCTGTTCTTCTTCACCGTACCCTAGCTTTCCATTATTTCTGTCAGATTCTGTTCTTGCCAGTGAGGACCATCGGAGCTACTGCTGCTCCATTCTTTTGTTCCTCTTAGATTGCAGTAAGTATTCTTGTTCCCAAACCTTCACTGTTAGTGTTCTGATATTAGTTTGTTAAAGATTTTGAGGTGTTGATGTTGTAGGGTCGAGTTACCGTGATCGCATGCTGTGTTTATGGCTGTTGCTACTATAGGGAGTCATCGAAACGGCTAGTACTGTTGTTGTTGTCACAATTATGTTATTGCCGTTGGTTCAGTCACGTAGTTGAGTTATGTTTGAGGTAGGAGATTTTTCTTACACTGATTTTATTTCAAGGAATTATTACAAATCAATATCGATGTAAAAATGTATTTTTAGTGATTGTGCGAGTCTTATGGATTAAATTAGACTGTGCTGGATAAGTGTGATTGATTAAATGCTCAAATAGATTATGGCTGCTTTGTGAGACTAATTAATGAAGTTGGTATGTTTGTGGTTATATACTGTGATTGGTTTTCCGATATGGTTACTGGAATTCTTGATTATGTTGATTTCTTTAAGTTTGTATTGTTGTGGTAGTGGTTTAATGAAAATTTGATAGAAATTATGATAAATTGAGTATCAAGAATCCTTTGTTTCAAAAAGTTGCTGGCGGAAGGATTGGTGAATTAATGAAAATTATGAAACCCTTGAAGGGTGAAAAAGTCCGAGTTTTAAGGGAGGTTCTGTCGAAAATTTTATAAGAGTTTGAATAAAATTGAATAATAAGAATAATGGAAATGGGTATTATTTTAATAAAGGCTAGAGACTTTGTCTTGAGGTTTAACTTGATTGCTTCAAATAAAGAATTATGTTTTGCGGAGTTTTAGTGAAATCTAAAGTAATAAAAGTGGATCGAAGAATTAGTGATAAACCCCGTTTTTAGGGTTTATCTTGTATGAATTTTGAGGGTTTTATCGATGTTCCTTCACACATATTCATAGAAAATGCATGGTTTTGTGTTTCCTTCCCAATTTTGCTTCATGAAAGAAAACAAGCTTCTTTTACACTAAATATGCCATATTTGAATCCTCTCCTATTACCATTCGATGCCGTGATCTATTTGTTAAGTGATTTCAGAAGTCATAGGGTAAGGATGGCTTGGAAGAGAGAAAGGACGCATGCATGAAGGGAAGGAGCATGGAAATTAAAGCATGGGAGCTTGAGCAGTGACGCGCACGCGTACCTTGCGTGTACGCGTGGATGCGCGCTACTGGATCGGCGCGAAGGAGCCAAAGCTAGAAGCTGGCGCATTCGCAAGGCTGGGCCAGAACTTCATGGACGCGCACGCGTTCTTTACGCATGCACGAGGATTGTGAAGACCCCAGGGACGCGCACGCGCACTGTACGCCTACGCATCAGTGCTAGCACGTGATTTTTTAGTGAAAACATACTGAGCGATTTCACAGGAGCTGTGGGGCCCAATTGGAACTATTTCTGGCGCCAAAACCTATAAGAAGACCAAGGGATGAGGAGGTTCTCATTCATTCACTCATTTTTAGATAATTTCTAGTTAGTTTTGGAAGTTACATTTTGTAGAGATAGAAACTCTAACTTCTCTCTAGGGTTTTGCCTTTCAAATTGGAATTCTCTTGGATCCATTGGTGAGATCTATTGTCAATTCACTTCTACATTGTTTCAAGTTGTAGATCTAAATTCTTCTACTCTCAATTTAGTTCTTATTGTCCAAGTTACTTGTGGATCTTAGCTTTTGGATGTTATTACTTTTATTTCCATTAATATATTGAGGTAATTCATGTTAGTAGTTGTCAATTGTTAATCTCTTGTTGTTAATCTCAAGTTTTCTTCTCAATTTTACAATGCCTTTCACTTTTGCTCTCCAAGTGTTTGAGGAATGCCAACTTTAGCTATGGAGTAGACTTTTCATACTTGGCTTGGGGGTTGAGATATTAGAGACACTTGAAATATTAATGTCTATTGTTGATAACCAATTGGAAATTGCTAATTGGTTTGCATGTCACTAAAGCTAGACTTTCCTAGGGTTAGACTAGGACTTGTGAACCCAAATTGATTACTTTCACTTGACTTTCCTTTATACAAGAGGTTAACTAAGTGAAGTAATAACTAATTGTGGTCACAATTGATAGAGATAATGATGATAGGATGTCCAACTCTCATTCCTAGCCAAGGCTTTTATATTGCTTGATTTCTATTCATACTATTGGCTTGTTCGTTGATTGCATGAAACTCCAAAACACCAATACACTTCTAACCAATAATGTGCACCTTGGAGCACTCCTAGGGAGAACGACTCGGGACTCATACTCTCGGTTATTGATTTTAGATTGTTTGATATGGAATTGCGTGTCGGTTTAGACTATACTACGATTGGATTCATTGATAAATTCTTTACCAGCATGAGATCACTCATCAATTAGCTTATTTTATTTTGATTAACTATGAAAAGGATTACGTTTTTGGGACATTTTAGTGGTTTAAAGTAATTGTTCAAAACTAAATGATTATGTTTCAATTAAGATTATGGTTGGGGAAATAAAATGACTTTTCAGCCTTTTTGGTGAAAAGAATTTGGGAATTTTTAAATGGTGCAGAAAAAGTTTGCACTATGGCAAATTTTTAGCCCAATTTTGAAGGGCCATAACTTGGCACTCCGAACCTAAAAATTTATGAAACTTATTTTGAAATGAAATTGGGGATGTCTAGTTTTATACCATTGAAGAATAGAGTCAAAACAAATTTTATATTAATTTAAAAAATTGTAGTTAAAACTGAATTCTGCAAATTTTACAGCAAAGGTAGCAGAACTAGGTTATGCGCGTACGCAACTAGCCTACTTATGCATCATTCACTAACCCTCAAGGAATTGAGTTAGATTTTGCACATACACACGAAACCTACATATGCACCAATATGCAGATTTTCTGGAAATGGTTATTTTGAATTGTTAAGCCTTTCTAGCGAGCTTGTAAAAATATGTAACCTCCATATGAAGTTTAATAACCATTTTAAAGGCTTTGAATATGTTAGGAGTAGGTATAATGAGTTTTATTGAATCTTTCCTCGATAAAAACTTGTTAAATGAGATATCAATGTTGTGGAGATGGTGGTTTATCCCGCCCACAGTGATGACGGTGATTTTATCCTGCTCAGGACTCGAGAATTATTAATCTTGTGATAAATATGATTATGATTGAAATGTGAATATTGACTTGTCAAGGATGTGGGAAAAGTGGTAGGAAACTTTTCCTTGATTTTATTCCTCCACATTCTCTTACAGAGTTGCGATGTAGATGTGGGGAGGTTAGTAGGGCACTATCCCTCAATTTATTCCCCCACATTCTCTCTTGATTGTGTATGCTGGATGTGAAAAAGGTGGTAGGGCACTCTCCCTCGATTTATTCTTCCACATTCTCTTTTAATTGTATTTTGTTAGATGTAGGAAAGGTGGTAGGGCACTCTCTCTTGATGTTTTCCCTTACATTCTCTCCTATTGCAAGGTGAAAAGGCACTCTCTTTCGTTTTATATGGCACGACCTCACAAGAAAATGTGGTAAGGCACTCTCTCTCGATGTGTTCCCCCTTATGATATCTCTAGGAGAAGGTGGCAGGATACACTCCCTCGATGTAGTCCTCCTGGGGATACGTAACAAAGAGACCATATCTGAATTAACTACCAGATGTGTCGAGATCTAACAATTTAACTGACATGTGAGTTCAAGACTAGTAGGACAGGCATGCATCATACTACATTTGTTTGTATATTGCTTGAGATTTTTTGTTTGTTCACTACAAAAAATTTTGGTTAAAACGGTGGTTTTTTAGCGTTATTACAATGGTTTGAACTGCCATTATTACCTTGAATGCACTCAAGAAAAACTTGAAGCGCCATTTGGTTATTACGGCAATTTTTGAAAAACCGCCACAATTACCTGTTTAAAACGGCAATTTTTAAGTTGGGTTAAAACGGCGCCTAAACTGCCATTTTAAACATATTAAAATGGCGGTTGTTGGATTGTTTAAAATGGCAGTTTAAACCACCGTTATTACCTATACATGATGCATGGTAGTTACGAACCGTCACAATTTCAAAAACTGGCCGTAATTTTCGTTAAAACCGCCATAATAGTCATAAAAAATTTAAAACCTTATTATTTTAAAACTGCCATAATATTCATTTTAATATATTAGATTTTTTCATCGACTAACTATTTTTACTTTTTATTACAAAATTGCATAAGTTTTACATAGAAACATAATCAAATTTACAAAATTACATAACATTAGGGTCAAAAATTCAAAACCTAAACTCAATCATAACATATCCTCTTCATACATAGTATCCTCTTCATACATAACAGTCAAATATCATAATGTTTTACATATGTAGCCTTCACTTTATTAACTATCATGAAAATAGATTGTCGCGCTTCATGATTTGTGGAACCATTGTTTCTCTCTTTTGAAGATTGACTTTTTAACTCTTTTTGGGATGTAAATTCACTTCTTCAACCCATTTCAATCCCTTAAAAAAAGCAGCGATCCTGATAACTTCGCTGGTATCCTCCAAATAGTACTTTGCCATGCTTGGTTTCTGGCCAACCGTGCATGCAAACACTTGTGATATTGTTGGAAGTGCTAGATTTGAAACTAAACGAGCAATGCTTTCGAACACGTCTTCATCTGATCAATCGTCCCCAATGCACAACAGAAAATCTGGTGATTTACCCTCACTCCTCATGTTTGAGATTAGATTCTCCACAACTATACCCTTACTCACACCTGCATCTTAGATTATAAAATAGTATAACCATTATTTAACAAATAACCCCATCATGCATTAGAACACAATTCAAATACCAAAATGCAATAAACCTTTATTTTTGTCTACTTGAGGTTTCACTTCAACTATGTGTTGTCCCAATTTAACAACAACAGGCTTATTGGCCAGCACATTCTCAAGGTGATCAAGAAGCTCTTTGGATTCGCATGATCCAAAATAAGGATCGGCTTCTTGATGGCGCCAAACAATTGCACTCTCCTTGTGTTTAATGAAAGAACAATACGTTGCCTGTGTAATGCGCCATCACAGGATCTGCCATCTTCCAGTCAAAATCAATTGTTAACCCAACAATTGAATACATACTACATATATCCCCACTCATCTTTTTATCATATATGAATCCATGGTGACTAATATTTTATGTGCATTTAGTCTTTCTGTATAACAATTCAGGATATTAGTGGTATTAATTCATTATTTGTCCTTAATAATTGATATCTAAAAAAATGTGATTCAATTATAGTTATTAATTCAAAAGATATTGGTATCCTATAAAAGAACTCAAATTCTAAATGTTTTGTATATGCTAATGGCCCTAATTGTTAACGGATAGATCAGACCTCCTTGTTGATGGTGAGTTTATGTCAAACATTATGTCTTTAGATGTGTCACCCGATGATCTATTATCATATACATCAGATTGCCCTAATTTATGTTTAGAAAAGAAAAAAAAGTACATTAGAGAAAAAGAATGGAACCAACAGTAATTAATGTTGGAGTTATTATTATTAATTTTTTTGCTTAATTTTTATCTTCCAACAAGAATAGACAAAAAAAAATGTAAATTAATTAAAAACTATGCACTAACCTGAAGAAGCCCCTGCTCTATCTGTAGTTTTCACCGTCCGGTACATCTGCATTAAAATTTATGCATCATGCAACAACATTGTTAGACACAATAATAATACTACTATATCTATTAACTAAATTAAGCATATTATTATCCATAAGTAATAATAATAAGTAAGGAAGCTTAATTAATTATTTGTTGATGAGAACAAGATCAAGAAATGGGACACACACACTAATAATAAAAATAAGTTGAAAGTTGTAAGTATTAAATTGAGATGCAGTATGTACTTTCATTATTAACCGGATAATAATGATAAAATATTTTATAGAAAAGAAAAACAATCTTCTTGTATTCAAGAAACAAATTAATGTATCTTCTTTGTACTCCCATCATGACTCTTATAATGAGGTTGATCACGACTATGATGAGGATCCTTGTTGCTTGCCACTGCCACTCCTCCTTCTTCTTCCCCTTGATGACCAGCAGCCTCACAAAATTCAAATTAAACAAGAAATATACTATATTATACTATTATTAAACCAACAGCCTCACAAGAAATTAAATATATATAGATAGGTTTGATGAGAATTCGTTATTAATTAGAAGTAGTTCTCTTTTCACCTCTTTGGCTCCATCTTGTTTGTGTGTATCTATCTTTCTCTTAACTTTCTCATGGTTCAAGAACTTACTCTGCAAAACACTCAGGCTCCCAATCACTATATACTCCACTAACAATATTAATAATAAATCAAATGTAGCTAGTTAGTTAGATAGATAAAGAGTTGAAAAAGAAGAAGATGAAAGACAGATCATACGAAGAGAAGATCTCTATAGAATATAATGCTCCGGAAGGGAGGAGCACAGCGGAAGTGAGCACCTTAGTCTCTATAGCTTACTAACAGAGGGTATTGGTAGCTAGTTCTAACATTTTGCATGTTTTTTTTTATGCATAACGTCCGTCACAACTGCATCAAAATATAAGCAATTATTTAGGACTGTTAAACACTCTTCCTCCCTATCCTGTACCACTTTAACCATAAGGGATAAGACTAACCACTAATTCACTTAATGGTTAATACTTGCCCTATTTACGCATGTGTTATAAAAAGTTAGCCATTCAGCAACAATTATGAAATTGATAACTAATGCTCAGTAAAAAGAAGTTGCTAGATACTTTTAGGAGGTTCAAAATGAAGTTGATACATTCAGTTATTGATGAATAAACTTAGGGATGAAAAGTCTGGAAATTACTTTACATGATAAATTTGAATAAATATTTCTTTCATTAATGCAGGTCAGAGACTGTGCGAAGGGAAAGGCAGCCTCTATAAAATTTACTCAGATTTCTTCTAATGGTGCTCAGAGTATTGTTTTATGTGAACCAATCACTGGTCGTACTCATCAGGTAGGAAACTATCAGGTTAATATGTGATCTAACTTGGATTAAAACGAACCCCCTGAGAATTCACATGCATGTTGGATTTTATTTTTTTGCTTCCCTTTTTCACTTTATGCTTAACAGAAGATTTGTTTAAGAAGGAAGAACATACTCTTGAACTCAGTACAAACATGCATCTTAAAATTCTTTTTCAGCCACAATAGTAATTCTAGTTGCTCTACAAACATAATCTCAAGAATTATATGTTTCCAAAGAAAGCAATAATAAATAAGAACTGATATATTGGCTGAGTGGTAGTCTATTGTTAATCGGCATATTCCTACGGAACCAAAGAAGGGCAATGATATCAGTTAGTTTCAAAATGTCTTTTTTCCGCAGCCTCTCCCATCGTTTTGCACACAGGCCTTGTTCTTCTCACACAAAATCTAGTGTTCTTTCTGAGAAAGTTACTCGTCCTGAGGAACTCTCTCCAAAACACAACATCTTCGAAGAAGAAGTTTGCTTCGAAGATATTAATCAGGCTATAGACAACTGGGAAATACCTAATATTCCTCAGGATGAACTATATGTTCCTGAAGAAACCAAGCGTGCCGGCAGATCTGATTATATCATCAAAACTGCCGAAAATAATATTCCTCTTGGACCTAAATCCAGTGAGGAATTCTACCTTTTAAACAAACAATCCATCCAATAACATATCCGCAAATACAAATATCTTCATATAGGATGTGTTCAGGTTGCAATTAAACCACTCATTAGAGAGGGTTTAAATGCTTCCATTCTTATGTGTCAAAGAGACGTTAGGCATAATAAATTTCACGATTCCCTCATAGGAACTATGGAAACAAGTTTAGGACACGGTCCAGTCTATTTCAATTGCTTTCCCAACAAAATTATGAGTTTATTAGATCCAAACATCTTAGACTCACTCTTTCTCAACATCCGAATTCATGGCCTTGACATGAAGGAAGGATCCATTCCTGCAGCCTTAATCTATAGGATTCAGTATAAGGTCATGAACACCTGTGACTCCAGAGTCTTTTTAAAAACAACCAACCCTGAAACAATTCTTTTTGTCATGGACATGACCAAAGCAAACGTCACTATACCCTACCTAATTAAATGGGATGAAATTGATCTCCCTGAATTATGGGCTATAGAAAGTGCCATACCAACTCTACCTAGACAAGCCCCCCAACTACAAGAAATTAAACAAGATAAGACTGGAAAAGTAGAAATCTTCTTTGATAGAAGAAATTCTTTTTCCTCAAGGTCTGAAGCAATATCTACTTACAGATCTGACTTCGCCTCAGCAAGGAGGTCTTTCTCTACAAAATCTCATTCCTCTCTTCCTAATCCACAAATTAGGATGGCCAACCCGGAAATCAACCTTAAAGGGTTACAAACAAACTCTAGTATTCGTAGACCTGTTTACCAAAAAGAAGAGGATGTAGATGAACAGTCTATTTAATCCCCAACATATTCCTCCATGAATGATGATGTCAATGTTAACTAAAGATTTTATCATAGATAGGGAAGCCTTGCGAAGGAACGTCAATTTTGAAGAATGGAAACTTCAAAAGAGATGGTACTTGTAAACCTTTAAGGCCGATCAAATTGTATCTTTTCAGGAGAAATATTATCACTTCCTCAATCAAGCCAAGATGCACATTCCTTTCTTTGAATGGTTCCATACTTATAGCATAAAAAACAATATAGACTACCCTTTTAAAACAGAAAATAGTACATCTAATTCTGCTAATGTTATTTCCACCTGGAAAATCCAGGAGGGGGAATTAGTTAAGTCAGAATTTCCCCTAATAGGAAAGTTTATCCTTACAAATAACCTGGATACGAAACAAACTCCTGTCATGGCCTCACCCTTCAAAACAAAAAATTTAGAGGAACAGGCCAACTACACCAACAAATATCTCCAAACCTTAGGCCAGAAGCTCAGCTCCCCTAGTAATAGTACCCAGGATCATCCAAAAGCTCTAGAAAAACCTCTGTTTAAACCTTTTAAGATCAACCAAAAGACTAGACAAAATAGACCAACTTCTCAGCCAAATGACTATCCCTAACACTCCGCAAACTACTGAATCATCCACAAGAGTCAATATGCAATCTGCCAAAACGTCTATTAATGTTCTCTGCAAAGAGTCACAAGACTCAGAAAATGAATCAGATTCACCTAGAATCAACCCTATCAAGACCACCTCCATTACAAAATGGAAAGGTCTTACTAAACCCCGTCAGCACTATCATCTTCAAAATACTGCTCCTGACCTAGCTTTGGAAGTCAAAGAACTAGGCTTCAATAGTTTCAATTCGAATAGCGTCTATGGAACATAAATGGAAAAACTGAGTACAACATCATGCATATGTTACAACATATGACAATGGTTGTACGACCTATCAAACTGCCCATGAAAGTTCTGAGGAAGCAATAGCAAATGTTATTGTATCAGAATTTTCAAGACAGCTTAAAGGTTGGTGGGATAATTATCTCACAGATGACGAAAAAGATGCCATCCTGTCTACAGTTAAAACCAATGATAATGGAGAACATATTCTTAATGAGAATGGGGAAGCCATCCCTGATGCTGTTAGTACCTTGATTTTTACTATAGAAAACCATTTCATAGGCGACCCATCTTTGTGGAAAGATCGGTCTACTGAACTTCTGTCCAACCTCAAATGCAAATCTCTGTCTGATTTCAAGTGGTATAAAGATACATTCCTAACCAGAGTCTTTACTAGAGAAGATAGGCAACTGTCATTCTGGAAAAAAAAGTTCTTGGCCGGACTCCCAAAATCCCAGGGAGATAAAGTTAGGGATAAAATTAGAAGATTAACTCCGGATGGAATCATTCCATACAATTCTCTAAGTTATGGCCAATTAATTTCTTATGTTCAAAAAGTGGCTTTAAAAATTTGTCAGGATGACAAAATTCAAAGGCAACTAACCCGAGAAAAGGCCCAAAACAAAAAAGATCTAGGTTCCTTCTGTGAACAATTTGTTCTACCTTCCTGTAGTAAAAAGAGAACAAAATAGTCTTACTCAAAAAACCGTTGGCCCGATTAAAACCCACGGCAATGGAAACCCAGAAGGCATTACAGGTCTCTTCCTAGACAAAGAATAGACAAAGACAATGAAACTCACAAAACCCAAATTATCTGCTTCAACTGCAAAAATCGGGCCATATTAGTAAGTATTGTAGGCTCAAAAAGAGAATCAACAACCTCAACCTTGACCCTCATATTAAGGAACAAATTAATAACCTCCTCCTTGAAAGCTCTGAGGAAGAATCAGAACATGAATTCTCGGAGGACTTAAATGTCATCCAGCATGATGATAACATATCCTCATCGTCCGATAAATATTTTGAGCTCAATGTCATCACACAAAAACAAGATCTTCTTTTCGATGCCATAAACGCTATCTCTGACCCTGAACAGAGAAAGTACTACCTTCAGAAGCTCAAACAAATCTTAGAAACCAAAAATAAATAAAAAACTGAAGCCCTAGTCATAAAAAATAAGTACGATGTCAAACCTATTTTCAAAAAACTTGAAAAACAAGTTTCTAAACCTGTTACTATTCAAGACCTTCAGAATGAGATTAATCTTCTAAAGAAAGAGATTCATCTTATCAAACAACAACAACAACAATACCAGAATTGCTTGTCTTATATTTTGGACGAAGATTATGATAACACTGAGGAAGAACTTCAGAATGATTAAAATCTTCAAAACCAAATTTTCCAAAATAAAGAGGAGGACCGAATTCTCCAACTCTCGAAGGATGATTCAGAAGATGAGATAGCAGAAAATCTGTGGTTAGTTAGTCAATTAACCGTCATGAAATTCTATATCAATATCCGAATTGTCATCCAAGACATTGTCTTAGATACCGTAGCCTTGTTCGTTACAGGTGCAGACAAAAACTGTATTTTTGAAGGCTTAATCCCAACAAAATATTTTGAAAAAATCAGAGAGCGTCTAAGTACTGCTACCCCGTGAATGTTTACAAATTAAGTACACACTTCCTGAGGCTGTCATCAAAAATGGTCTTTTACGGATAAAGACACCCTTCCCCCTGGTCCAAGATTTAAGAAATCAGGTCATTTTAGGAATTTCGTTCATTAGAGCTATTTTTCCTCTAATGATGTCATACGACGGTACCACTACCTATATAGGAGGAACTCCAACGACCTTCTAATTTGTTTCATCTCCTGCCCATAAAACCCTTGACCTACTCCAATTCAAAGCTAATCAAATTAACTTCTTAAAGGAGGAAGTCTCCTTCAAAACCATTGAAACCCAGTTTCAAAAACCTCAAATCCGACAAAGGATAAAAACCCTTCTTCAACAAATACAAGAAACAATATGTTCAGAATTGCCTCACGCTTTCTGGAATAGAAAACAACATATTGTTGATTTTCCTTATGAAAAAGACTTCAAAGAGAGTCAGATTCCAACAAAGGCCAGACCCATAGAAATGAATGAAAAACTTCTTCAATATTGTCAAAAGGAAATTACAGACCTTTTACACAAAAAGCTTATCCGGCTCAGTAAAAGCCCATGGTCTTGCTTGGTTTTTTATGTCAACAAACAAGCTGAGTTGGAAAGAGGCACCCCTAGATTGGTTGTTAATTATAAGCCTCCAAACCGAGCTCTCCGGTGGATTAGGTATCCTATCCCTAACAAAAAGGATTTGTTAAATAGACTAAACTCAGCAAGCATTTTTTCAAAATTTGATATGAAGTCTGGATATTGGCAAATCCAGATCAGCGAGGCTAATAGATACAAAACGGCATTCACAGTACCTTTCGGTCAGTACGAATGGAATGTGATGCCTTTTGGTCTAAAAAATACCCCATCAGAATTCCAAAAAATCATGAAAGACATTTTTAATCCCTATTCCGGCTTTGCCATCGTCCATATTAACGATGTACTATTTTTTTCCCAATCCTTGCATGATCATTTTAAACACATAAAGACTTTTATGCACACCATTAAGCATAATGGTCTAGCTGTGTCCAAATCGAAAATTAGTTTATTCCAAACTAAAATCCGTTTCCTTGGTCACATGATCCACCAAGGAACTGTTACACCCATTGACAGGGCTATTCAATTTGCGGATAAATTCCCTGATCACATTTTAGAAAGAAATCAACTCCAAAGGTTCCTTGGCTGCATAACCTATGTAGCAGATTTTATTCCAAATATAAGCACCCTTATCAAACCTCTCCATGAGCATCTGGGGAAAAAAACCCCTCCTTGGACAGATACCCATACTAAGATCATCAAAAAACTCAAACTCAGTATCAAGGAACTCCCTTGTCTTTACCTTCCTGTTCCACAGGCTTTCAAAATTGTTGAAACGGATGCGTCAGATCTGGGTTATGGTGGCATCCTAAAGCAAAAAATTAATAATAAAGAATGTATCATTGCATTTACATCCAAGCATTGGAATACCTCTCAACAAAATTATTCAACTATAGAAAAGAGGTTTTGGCAATCGTTTTGTGTATTTCAAAATTTCAATATGATTTATTAAAAATTTTTAGTCAGGGTAGATTGTAAATCTGCCAAAGACATTTTACAAAAAGATGTAACAAATCTTACATCTAAACATATTTTTGTCTACTGGTAAGCAATTTTAAGTATTTTTTATTTTGAAATTGAATAAATTCAAGGAATCTCAAACTCTCTCCCTGATTACCTTACTCATGAATATTTGCAGGGAAAGCCGCCACATGCCTAAAAGGGCAACATTAGCCTCTGTAAGAGGCAAAGGCATCCACCTAGCCTTACCAGGGCCAACTAAAAAATTAGGGTCAAGCACCCCAACTGGGTCATCTCCCCAACAACCTACCCCAACAACCCAAGAGCCAACTGAGTCATCTACTCAGATCACAAAAAATATAGTTGAGTCATCTACTCAACCTCCAAGCACCCAAACAGTAAAACAAACAAAGGCAGACTATGCTCTCCCAATTCAAACCTTATTGGCCTTATAGGATGCAGGCCTTTCAAAATTTTATAAAAAATTTTGGGCTGATATATGTGACAGCTCAGATGATGATGACATAGACTTAACCAAACTTTTGTCATAAGTAGCAGCCCAAAAAACCTTATGTAATGATCTAAAAGGTAAAGCAATTACCCAAACAAAATTCCCCCAATTAATTCAAACCCAGCCTCTAAACACCCAACCAAAACAACAATCCACATACTTTTCAAAAAACAAATTCTCATCTGTCCTTTTAATGGAACCTGAATTATGGGAAAAATCACCTTTTAAGGTAATCCCTAAAGTCTTTCCACAAGGATTCCATTTTAGACCAATAGCCATAAATAAAACTAAACATTTTTATGAATTCATACTAGTGGATTCAGATTCAGTCTCGGTCAAACACTACAGAGATCCCAAAGACACCGCCAACATAACCCATTCAACCATTCAAATTCTAAAAGTACTCACCCCTACTCAATTTGGCAAAAACCCAAATAATAATAAGAAATTTTCCCAACCTTTTGACCAAATAGGATATTCTTATTGGGATTATATGGACGACTGGACAAGAGTATTTTGGTTACAAAATAATCAGATTCCTGGCTCATTTACTTCAAGAGAAATACCAATTATCATTTTTCAAACTGATTTACCCAATGGTGGGATTATTTTGGCCCATTACCAGAGATCTTGCCCCCACCTGCCAATGAGGGGTTCAAAGTTTTCACCAAAAAATTTGATCAACAGGAAACAAGCATCCCTGCGGATATTCAATTTTTCTCTATATTCTCACTGGCCTTGGTATTCTCATGGCAATACAGGTATGGCAAACAGGAGCACCCAAAAGCACCACCAATGCATCAAAGAAATGCCTATGTTAAATACTGGTCTCAGTTTGATACAACCATAGGTCACCCGGACAAAGTCCAAAAATGGTTCAATGAATACCCTAAGTTCGCCAAGCCATTTGATCATGAAGAGTCAATATTTCTCAATCAGAAAGCCCAAATTGCTGCAGCCCTAGTAGGGGCCCAATCAAAAGAAACATTATCAAAACATCTCCAGCAGATCATGCAGATGATAGAAGAAGACAAAGCACACAAAAAAGACACTACTTCTTCAGCAAAATCATCAAGTGATTATAATCAAAATAAAGACGATTGCTTTGGAATCAATCTGGGAGAAGATTAGGGAAGCATTTCAAAATTATGTAATATCAAGAATCTAAAAATCAAAAAAATTGTATCAACTTGTACGGTAGAAATAGTACTAGTTAACATAACCTGTACTGTAGAAACAGTAGAATCTAGGTCTATAAAAGAAAACCTCAGCAACATTCTGAGGCAGAGTTTTTAGAAACACAATATTAGAGAGAGAAGTTAGAGAGAGAGGCTCTGAGAATTCTTAGTAATCCTTTTACTCCTTCTTTCTTCAAGTTTTCTTCAATCCAATTCATTTAAGCTTTTTACATCTGTGATGAGCGGATATTTTATACGCTTTTTGGGGATAATTTCATATAGTTTTGAGTATGTTTTAGTTAGTTTTTAGGAAAAATTCATATTTCTGGACTTTACTATAAGTTGTGTGTTTTTCTGTAATTTCAGGTATTTTTCTGGCTGAAATTGAAGGAGCTGAGCAAAAATCTGATTCAGGCTGAAAAAGGACTGCTGATGCTGTTGGATTCTGACCTCCCTGCACTCAAAGTGGATTTTTTGGAGCCGGATGACACAGCTAAGGCTGGACATCCAAGGCTTTAAACAAGGAGATAATGAATCTCTTTATGATGCCTGGGAGAGATACAGAGAGATGCTACGAAAATGCCCCTCTGAAATGTTTTCAGAGTGGGTTCAGTTAGACATCTTCTACTATGGGCTTGCAGAAGGAGCTCAGATGTCTTTAGATTACTCAACTGGTGGATCTATCCATATGAGAAAGACAATTGAAGAGGCTCAAGAGCTCATTGATACAGTTGCCAGGAATCAGCATCTGTATCTAAGCAGCAACCCTTCCATGAATGAAGAGGTTAAAACAGTAACTGCTGAATTCAGTACTGTAAAACAAGCTGCTGAATTCAATCAGCAATTGGACTTTCTAACAAAGCAGCTAGCCGAATTTAAAGACAGGTTACAAGAGACAAGGATGGCTAATATACATATGGACGAACAGTTTAAGCAAACAAAGCAGCAGCTGTTAAGGCAAATAGCAGAAGAATGCCAAGCAGTTCAATTAAGAAGTGGGAAAACATTAAATACCCCACCTCAAGGCATCAAAAATTCAAGAAATGAGCGACCCACCAAAGATTCACCTAAGGACAGTAAGAGCCCAGGGAAAAATAATTCTGGCACTAAAACGCCAGAAAATGAGTGGAAGGCTGGCGCTGAACGCCCAGACAATGCCCAAAACTGGCGTTCAGCGCCAGAAACAAGGCAGGATTGGCGTTCAACGCCAGAAATAGGCAAGAATCTGGCGTTGAACGCCCAAATGGGGTCTCTTGGTTATTCACAATTCAACTGATAAACATAATTGACTTCCTGACTAAGATTTACAAGATAACCATAGATTGCTTCAAACCAACAATCTCCGTGGGATTCGACCCTTACTCACGTGAGGTATTACTTGGACGACCCAGTGCACTTGCTGGTTAGTGGTACGCGTTGTGAAAAGTGTGATTCACAATTCGTGCACCAATCTGCATATGTGTGCGGACTACCGCCACATCTATCTTCATACTAACTTGCATATGCATGCGGACTACTGCCGCATCTAACTACATATTTATTTCCTTGTCTCTGCATCTCCATTCATATAACTAAAGCAACATTAATATTATAATCTTCTTTCTTTCTTTTTCCTCCTAGATCCACTTCGGGCGTTACTGGTATCAGAGCCTGATGGGAAAGTAGGAATGTTCTTATTAACAATAGGCTAACTCTGATGCACATGAATACTGGTCTCCATTTTATATTTTCTTTGTAAATAGTTAAAGTTATTTCCCAGATCTGGAAGTACAGGTTATTTCTTCTTATCATTTATATGATAGTACCAATAAGACCCGTTGGGGCAGTAAGGCTAATTTGGTTGGTTTTCTATAAATGATAAGAATAAAACACTAAGAATTCCTGGTGGCTATGGATCTGGAAAATTAAGTTTTTCAGTTCTTCAAAAAAATAAAAATAAAAAAAATGAAAAAGAGTTAAAATCCAGTATTCATTGGCTGAGTGGTAGTCTATTGTTAATTGGCATATTCTTACGGAACCAAAGGAGGGCTATGATATCAATTAGTTTTAAAATATCTTTTTTCCGTAGGCTCTCCCGTCGTTTTGCACACAGTCTTTCTTCTTCTCACACAAAATCTAGTGTTCTTTCTAAGAAAGTTACTCGTCCTGAGGAAGTCTCTCCAAAACACAACATCTTTGAAGAAGAAGTTTGCTTCGAAGATATTAATCAGGCTATAGACAACTGGGAAATACCAAATATTCCCTAGGATGAACTATATGTTCCTGAAGAAACCAAGTGTGCCGGCAGATCTGATTATATCATCAAAACTGCTGAAAGCAATATTCCTCTTGGACCAGAATCCAGTGAGGAATTTCACCTTTTAAACAAACAATCCATCCAAAAATATGTCCGCAAATACAAATACCTTCACATAAGATGTGTTCAGGTTGTAGTTAAACCACTCATTAGAGAGGGTTTAAATGCTTCCATTCTTATGTGTCTAAGAGACGTTAGGCATAACAACTTTTACGATTCCCTCATAGGAACTGTGGAAACAAGTTTAGGACACGGTCCGGTCTATTTCAATTGCTTTCCCAACAAAACTGTGAGTTTATTAGATCGAAACAACTTAGACTCACTATTTCTCAACATCCGACTTCATGGCCTTGACATGAAGGAAGGATCCATTCCTACAGCCTTAATCTATAGGATTCAGTATAAAGTCATGAACACCTGTAACTCCAGAGTCCTTTTAAAAACAACTAAACGTGAAACAACTCTTTTTGTTACGGACATGACTAAAGCAAATGTCACTATACCCCGCCTTATTAAATGGGATGAAATTGATCTCCCTGAATCATGGGCTATAGAACGTGCCATACCAACTCTACCCAGACAAGCCCCTCAACTACAAGAAATTAAACAAGATGAGACTAGAAAAGTAAAAATCTTCTTTGATAGAAGAAATTCTTTTTCTTCAAGGTCTGAAGCAGTATCTACTTACAGATCTGACTTCGTCTCATCAAGGAGGTCTTTCTCTACAAAATCTCATTCTTTTCTTCCTAATCTACAAATTAGGATGGCCAACCCGTAAATCAACCTTACAGGGTTACAAACAAACTCTAGTATTCCTAGACTTGTTTACCAAAAAGAAGAGGATGTAGATGAATAGTCTATTCAATCCCCAACATATTTCTCCATGAAAGATGATGCCAATGTTAACTAAAGATTTTATCATAGATAGGGAAGCCTTACAAAGGAACGTCAATTTTGAAGAATGGAAACTTCAGAAGAGATGGTACATGCAAACCTTTAAGGTCGGTTAAATTGTATCTTTTTGGGAGCAATATTATCACTTCCTTAATCAAGCCAAGATGCATATTCCTTTCTTTGAATGGTTCCATGCTTATAGCATAAAAAAAATATAGACTACCTGATGACAAGTCATCGTAGCCTATTTTAACTAGTCTTTTCTTTTGTTTTCATTAGAATTATGCACTTTCTTGAGCTACAAGCAAGCCAATTAGGTAGATTTTCATGTTTCCTTTGATTGAATCAACCATGTATGAATTCATGCTATTTCATGAGGTTTTATACTATAATTGTCACATATTATGAAAGAATGAATATCTCATGATTTTAAGCATAGCTTTGATGTGTTTGGTTGATTAATGATAGGTGAAGAAAGCCTGGAGAAAGGTTGAAGCAAGAAGGAATGGCTAGGAGTAAAGAGAAGACAATGGAATAAGTGAAATTGAACCAGGAAGCAAAAAGCTGGACCTAAAGTTAGCCTCAAACTTTTGCACAAACTTTTGGGTGAAATGTTAGCCTCAACGTTAGCCCCTAACTTTTGGGCTAACGTTGGAACTTGAAAATCACTCCCTGGGTACCAAAAGTTTGCGCCAACGTTAGCCCCTAACTTGGAGGCTAACGTTGGCGCCACAAGTGCACCAAGGAAGGCCAACGTTGGTGCAAAAGTTAGACCCCTAACTTTGGCTCAAACTTTTGGTCCAACTTTTGCAAAACTCCAACCCGGTTCAATTGGTTCACTTTGGTTCTTCTCCAAACTTCAAGAGCAATTAACCAAGGCCTCTTTCAACCCAATTCCACCAACAGCAAAGGCCCAACTCAAGGCTTGAAGATCATTTGAAGAAAGTGTATAAATAGGATAGAATTCAAGTTCTTCGGGGAGCTTTTCTTAGGAGTTTTCATAATAGTTTTCGGAGAGCTTTGGATATTGAGTGATCTTTAATTTCTTAGTTTGGGGGAAGGAGAATTCCACTCTCTTCCTCTTCATTTTTTTGCTTTCAATTTCAATTGCAATTGTCTTGGATCTTGGGTTAGGGACAAAGCCACTCAATGGTTGGAATCCTTTCCAAGAGACAGCATCAACAATTGGGATGATTTGGTAACCAAGTTCCTTGCCAAATTTTACAAGGTTGAAAGCTGAGGTACAAACATTTACACAAATGGAGGCTGAACCCATCTATGAGGCATGGGAGAGGTACAAGGCTCTAATCAGGAAATGTCCCCCTGCCATGTTTAATGAGTGAGAGAAGCTGCAGAACTTCTATGAAGGCTTAACACTGAAATCCCAGGAAGCTTTGGATCATTCAGCTGGAGGTTCCTTGCAACTCATGAAAACTACAAAGGAGGCTCAAGAACTCATTGATATGGTGGCCAACAACCAATATTTCTTTGCTCATCAAAGAGGCCGCCAACCATCACAAAGGAGAGGAGTAATGGAATTAGAAGGAGTGGATTCAATCCTGGCTCAAAACAAATTAATGCAGCAGCAAATTCAACAACAATTTGAGCAAATGACCAAGAGGATTGATGGCCTCCAAGTTGCAGCAGTTAACACCAGCCAACCATCAGCCACATGGGGGCAAAATGAAGAAATCCAAGAGGAGCAACAGCAGGAACAAGTCCAGTACATGCATTCAAGCCCAAATGAATTCTATGGTGATACCTACAACCCCTCATGGAAAAATTACCCCAACCTCAGATGGGGAGACACTCACAACCAAAACCAACACCCATGGCAGAGGAACTCAAATTAAAATAACCCAAGAAACAACCAAAACTACAACCATCAGCAGACTAACCAAAACACATACAGAAAACCTCAAAACAACTTCCCTAATCTCAACCAATACCAATCCAACAACCATTCCACCAACCAAAATGGTTACCACCCATCACCCACATCTCACAACCCACCACAAGCACCACCTGAACCTCAAAGACTCACCAACTTAGAGACCTTGATAGAGAAAATGATGAAACACCAGGAAATAACAAACAAAAACCATGAAGCATCATTAAAGAGCCTAGAGAGGCAGATTGGGCAACTCTCTAAGCAAGTATCTATTGAGAGACCTTCAAACTCAATGCCCAGTGACACAATCCCAAATCCCAAGGAGGAGTGCAAGGCAATACAATTAAGGAGCGGGAGAACATTGATAAGCAACAATGACACTACAAAGAAACAAGCAGAGAACATCAAAGAACCAACAGAGGATGAGAAGCAAGCAAAGGACGATGAGGCCAAGAAGCAAGTTGTGATGCCAAACAAAAGCACTGAGAAACTTAAAGAGAAGGACAACCAGCTACATAGCTCAAAGAAAGTGGCTCAGGGACAGCAGCAAATAGGAAAGAGCATCACACCTCCACTGCCTTATCCCCAGAGGTTCAACAAAGAGGTTAAAGACCAGCATTTTCACAAATTCCTTGAGATTTTTAAGAAGCTGGAAATCAATATTCCCTTGGCTGAAGCATTTGAGCAAATGCCTCTGTATGCCAAATTCTTGAAGGAGCTTGTCAACAAGAAAAGAAGCTGGGATGAGAAAGAAACCATAATGATTACTGAGGAATGTAGGGCCTTGATTCAAAAGGGGCTTCCTCCCAAGCTTGAGGACCCAGGGAGCTTCTTGTTGCCTTGCACCATTGGGGAATTGACCATCACTAAAGCAATGTGCGATCTCGGAGCAAGTATTAACTTAATACCATCATCCCTGGTGAAAAAGCTGCATATAGAGGAGGTCAAATCAGTACAAATGTCTCTGGAGCTGGTAGATAAGTCAATGGTGTACCCCAGGGGTGTAATTGAAAATCTTTTGGTCAAGGTGGGCAGTCTTATATACCCTGCTGATTTTGTGGTTCTAGAATCAAACGATGATGATGGTGACTCTATTATACTGGGAAGGCCATTCTTGGCCACTGCTAGAGCTATCATAGACGCAGAGGAAGGGGAATTAACTCTCAGGATGCATGACCAGAGTGTCACTTTGAAGGTATTACCAGAGGCACAATTTAGCAAGGAGAAGAAAGACTATATGAAAAATGACCAGGAAAGTCACAGCAACATCCCAATGCTAAGGATTGTGCAGACTGATGAAAAAGCCCAAGAGGATATTAGAGTATTGGCCACTGAAAAGAGAGGTCCCCAAGGAAAGCCTACGGCCAGAAAAGAAAGATCAACAAAAGGAAAGATGAAACGCAGAAACAAAGCAAAAAGGGGTTGGAAGAACAGAAAGATTCCAACAGAGGGGCTTTCCAAAGGTGACAAAGTGCAACTAATATATCAACAGCTGGGGGCAAATCAACAAACCGAGGACTACTACACTGTCAGCAACATACTCTCATTAGAGCATGCTGAAATTGAACACCAGAAAACAAAGAAGAGGATCACGGTTAGAGGAGACAAATTGAGGCCCTACAAGCACCAACCACCATAAAAGAAAGTTCTCTTTGTCAAGCTAATGACAATAAAAGAGCGCTCCATGGGAGGCAACCCATGCTTTAAGATTCATGTCATTTTAAATTCAACAAGTTATGATCAATTGAGCATGAATTCTTTTCTCTTTTCATGAACATGTCCATTGACTGCATGCACTATTTTGAAACATATGCTAAGTTTGGTGTGCCTTCAAGCACACTAAACCAATGTTACAAATAATTCCATTTTGCATGTTTAGAGTATGATATCTCATTCTAAGTAAAGAGTGGCCTACTGTCTATGAATCTCAATTAAATAAAAAATTCCTTGGTTAGAAAGAAAAACGAAAAGAAAGAATGAAAAGAGATAGCCAAAAAGTGGCAGAACAAAAGGAAACAAAAAGAAACAAAGCTGGACACCAATAGCTTGAACTTTAAAATATATGCCTGTGGTGTCTTTGTACTAGGATCTGCTTGGATGTAGTAAGCTCTTAGGAGTGCATCCAGCAAGATGTGGGAGCTGATATGAAAAGTTGGACCAAAAGTTAGACCCTAATCCAACTTCCAACTTTTGGTCCAACTTTTGCAAAACTCCAACCCGGTTCAATTGGTTCACTTTGGTTCTTCTCCAAACTTCAAGAGCAATCAACCAAGGCCTTTTTCAACCCAATTCCACCAACAGCAAAGGCCCAACTCAAGGCTTGAAGATCATTTGAAGAAAGTGTATAAATAGGATAGAATTCAAGTTCTTCAGGGAGCTTTTCTTGGGAGTTTTCATAATAGTTTTCGGAGAGCTTTGGATATTGAGTGATCTTTAATTTCTTAGTTTGGGGGAAGGAGAATTCCACTCTCTTCCTCTTCATTTTTTGCTTTCAATTTCAATTGCAATTGTCTTGGATCTTGGGTTGGAGAATTGAAGAAATTCTGTTTCAATCTCACCTTGGATCTTGCTTTATTCACTGCTTAATTGAATTTCAGTTTCTGTTAATTGTTCTTCATCTATTTTCCTTGCAATTTAAATTCTGCAAATCCAACCCCCAATCCCCTTTACATTTCAAGCCATTTACATTTCTTGCACTTTAAGATTCTGCAATTTACATTTCTTGCAATCTAAGTTTCTGCAATTTATGTTTCTTGTACTTTAAGATTCAGCAATTTAATTCTTGTTCTCTTTAATTTCATGCCAATCACCCGTTCTCTTTACTTTCCTTGCAATTTAAATTCTGCAAATCACCAATCAATCAACCAAATCTTGATTCGCTTGACTAAATCAACCACTAAACTAAAATTGCTCAATCCTTCAATCCCTGTGGGATCGACCTCACTCCCGTGAGGTTTTATTACTTGATGCGACCCGGTGCACTTGCCGGTTAGAATTGTGTGTTTTGGGAGAAATTTATTTTTCCACCAAAATACTCATCACTACCCTTTTAAAGCAGAAAATAGTACATCTAATTCTGTGAATGTTATTTCCACTTGGAAAATCCAGGAGGGGGAATTAGTTAAGTCAGAATTTCCCCCAACAGAAAAGTTCATCCTCACAAATAACCTGGATATGAAACACACTCCTGTCATGGCCTCACCCTTCAAAAAAAAATTAGAGGAACCCATTGGGCCTAAAGATATCAAGAATATCATGGAACAGGCAAACTACACCAACAAATATCTCCAAACATTTGGCCAGAAGCTCAGCTCCCCTAGTAACAATACCCAGGATCCTCCAAAAGCTCTAGAAAAACCTCTGTTTAAACCTTTTAAGATCATCCCAAAGATTAGACAAAACCTTAAATCTTCTATTCTCAAACAAGATTCAGGTACCTCTGAACATGTATTCAAAATAGACCAACTTCTCAGACAAATGACTATCCCTAAAACTCTGTAAACTACTGAATCATCCACAAGAGTCACTAGGCAATCTGCGAAAACTTCTATTAATGTTCTCCACGAAGAGGCACAAGACTCAGAAAATGAATCAGATTCACCTAGAATCAACCCTATCATGACCACCTCCATTACAAAATGGAAAGGGCTTACTAAACTCCGTCAGCACTATCATCTCTAAAATACTACTCCTGACATAGCTTTGGAAGACAGAGAGTTGGGCTTCAACAGTTTCAATGTGAATAACGTCTATGAATGGAACATAGATGGAAAAACTGAGTACAACATCATGCATATGTTACAACATATGACAATGGTTTGTACGACCTATCAAATTGCCCAAAAAAGCTCTAAGGAAGCAATAGCAAATGTTATTGTATCAGGATTTTTAGGACAGCATAAAGATTGGTGGGATAATTATCTCACAAATGATGAAAAAGATGCCATCCTGTCTGCAGTTAAAACCAATGATAATGGAGAACCTATTCTTAATGAGAATGGGGAAGCCATCCCTGATGCTGTTAGTACCTTGATTTTTACATATACCAAACCATTTCATAGGCAACCCATCTTTGTGGAAAGATCGGTCTGCTGAACTTCTGTCCAACCTCAAATGCAAATCTCTATCTGATTTTGGAAAGAAAAGTTCTTGGCCGGACTCCCAAAATTCCTGGGAGATAAAGTTAGGGATAAAATTAGAAGCTTAACTCCAGATGGAATCATTCCATACAATTCTCTAAGTTATGGCTAATTAATTTCTTAAGTCCAAAAAGTGGCTTTAAAAATTTGTCAGGATGACAAAATTCAAAGGCAACTAACCCGAGAAGAGGCCCAAAACAAAAAAGATCTAGGTTCTTTCTGTGCACAGTTTGGTCTACCTTCCTGTAGTAAAAAGAGAACAAAATAGTCTTACCCAAAAAATCGTTGGCCCAATCAAAACCCACGGCAATGGAAACCCAGAAGGCATTACAGGCCTCCTCCTAGACAAAGAAAAGACAAAGACAAAGAACCTCACAAAACCAAAATTATCTGCTTCAATTGCAAAAAACCGGGCCACGTCAGTAAGTACAGTAGGCTCAAAAAGAGAATCAACAACCTCAACCTTGACCTTTAGATTGAGGAACAAATTAATAACCTCCTCCTTGAAAGCTTTGAAGAAGAATCAAAACATGAATTCTTGGAGGACTTAAATGTCATCCAGCATGATGATAACATATCCTCATCGTCTGATGAATATTTTGTGCTCAATGCCATCACACAAGAACAAGATCTTCTTTTCGATGCCATAAACGCTATCTCTGACTCTGAACAGAGAAAGTACTACCTTCAGAAGCTCAAACAAACCTTAGAAACCAAAAATAAATAAAAAACCAAAGCCCAGTCATCAAAAACAAGTACGATGTCAAACCTATTTTTAAAAAACTTGAAAAACAAGTTTCTAAACCTATTACTATTCAAGACCTTCAGAATGAGATTAATCTTCTCAAGAAAGAGATTCATCTTATCAAACAACAACAACACCATAATTGCTTGTCTTATATTTTGGACGAAGATTCTGGTAACACTGAAGAAGAACCTCAGAATGATCAAAATCTTCAAAACCAAATTTCCCAAAATGAAGAGGAGGACCAAATTTTCCAACTCTCGAAGGATGATTCAGAAGTTGAGATAGCAGAAATTTTGTGGTTAATTTGTCAATTAACCATCATGAAATTCTATATCAATATCCGAATTGTCATCCAGGACTTTGTCTTGGATACTGTAGCCTTGTTCGATACAGGTGCAGACAAAAACTGTATTTTGGAAGGCTTAATCCTAACAAAATATTTTAAAAAAATGGGAGAGCCTCTAAGTACTGCTACCGGCGAACGTTTACAAATTAAGTATAGACTTCCCGAGGCTGTCATCAAAAATGGTCTTTTACGAATAAAGACACCCTTCCTCCTTGTCCAAGATTTAAGAAATAAGGTCATTTTAGGAATGCCATTCATCAGAGCTATTTTTCTTCTAATGATGTCATACGACGGTATCACTTCCTATATAGGAGGAACCCCAACAACCTTCCAATTTGTTTCATCTCCTGCCCATAAAACCCTTAACCTACTCCAATTCAATGCTAAACAAATTAACTTCTTAAAGGAGGAAGTCTCCTTCAAAACCATTGAAATCCAGTTACAAAAACCTCAAATCTAACAAAAGATAAAAACCCTTCTTCAACAAATGCAAGAAACAATATGTTCAGAATAGCCTCACGCATTCTGGAATAGAAAACAACATATTATTGATCTTCCTTATGAAAAAGACTTCAAAGAGAGTTAGATTCCAATAAACACCAGACCCATACAAATGAATGAAGAACTTCTTCAATATTGTCAAAAGGAAATTACAGACCTTTTACACAAAAAGCTTATCCGGCCCAGTAAAAGCCCATGGTCTTGCTCGGCTTTTTATGTCAACAAACAAGATGAGCTGGAAAGAGGTACCCCTAGGTTGGTTATTAATTATAAGCCTCTAAACCAAGCTCTCCAGTGGATTAGGTATCCTATCCCTAACAAAACGGATTTGTTAAATAGACTAAACTGAGCAAGCATTTTTTCAAAATTTGATATGAAGTCTGGATATTGGTAAATCCATATCAGCGAGGCTTATAGATACAAAACGGCATTCACACAGTACCTTTTGGTCAGTACGAATGGAATGTGATGCCTTTTGGTAAAAAAATGCCCCATCAGAAATCCAAAAAATCATGAATGACATTTTTAATCCCTATTCCGGCTTTACCATCATCTATATAGACGATGTACTAATTTTTTTCCAATCCTTGCATTATCATTTTAAACATGTAAAGACTTTTATGCACACCATTAAGCATAATAGTCTAGCTATGTCCAAATCAAAAATTAGTTTATTCCAAACTAAAATCCGTTTTCTTGGACACATGATCCACCAAGGAACTATTACACCCATTGACAGGGCTATCCAATTTGCGGATAAATTCCCTGATCACATTTTAGAAAGAAATCAACTCCAAAGCTTCTTTGGCTGCATAAACTATGTAGCAGATTTTATTCTAAATCTAAGCATCCTTATCAAACCTCTCTATGAGCGTCTAGGAAAAAAAACCCCCTCCTTGGATAGATACCCATACTAAGATCGTCAAAAAACTCAAACTCAGTGTCAAGAAACTCCCTTGTCTTTACCTTCCTGTTCCACAGGCTTTCAAAATTGTTGAAATGGATGCGTCAGATCTGGGTTATGGTGGCATCCTAAAGCAAAAAATTTATAATAAACAACATATCATTGCATTTAGATTCAATCATTGGAATACCTCTCAACAAAATTATTCAACCATAAAAAATAGGTTTTGGCAATCGTTTTTTGTATTTTAAAATTCCAATTTGATTTATTTAACCAAAAATTTTTAGTCAGGGTAGATTGTAAATCTACCAAAGACATTTTACAAAAAGATGTAAAAAATCTTGCATCTAAACATATTTTTGCTCGCTGGCAAGCAATTTTAAGTATTTTTTATTTTGAAATTGAATACATTCAAGGAATCTCAAACTCTCTCCCTGATTACCTTACTCATGAATATTTGCAGGGAAAGCTGCCACATGCCTAAAAGGGCAACATTAGCCTCTGTAAGAGGCAGAGGCATCCGCCTAGCCTTACCAGGGCCAACTAAAAAATCAGGATCAAGCACCCCAACTAGGTCATCTACCCAACAACCTTCCCCAATAACCCAAGAGCCAACTAAGTCATCTACTCAGATCACAAAAAATATAGTTTAGTCATCTACTCAACCTCCAAGTACCCAAACGGCAAAACAAATAAAGGCAGACTATGCTCTCCCAATCCAAACCTTGTTGGTCTTACAGGATGCAGGCCTTTCAAAACTTCATAAAAAATCCTAGGCTGATATATGTGATAGCTCAGATGATGATAAAATAGACTTAACCAAACTTTTATCACAAGTAGTAGCCAAAAAAATCATATATAATGACCCAAAAGGTAAAGTAATTACGCAAACAAAATTACCCCAATCAATTCAAACCCAGCCTCTAAACACCCAACCAAAACAACAATCCATATACATTTCAAAAAACAAATTCTCATCTGTCCTTTTAATGGAACCTGAATTCTGGAAAAAATTACCTTTTAAGGTAATCCTTAAAGTCTTTCCACAAGGATTCCATTTTAGACCAACAGCCATAAACAAAACCAGATAGTTTTATGAATTCATACTAGTGGATTCAGATTCAGTCTCGGTCAAACACTACAGAAATCCCAAAGACACCGCCAACATAACCCATTCAACCATTCAAATTCTAAAAGTACTCACCCCTACTCAATTTGGCAAAAACCCAAATAATAATAAAAAATTTTCCCAACCTTTTGACCCAATAGGATATTCTTATTGGGATTATATGGATGACTGGACAAGAGTATTTTGGTTACAAAATAATCAGAATAGACATTCCTGGCTCATTCATTTCAAAAAAAATATCAATTATCATTTTCCAAACTGGTTTACCCAATGGTGGGATTATTTTGGCCCATTACCAGAAATCTTGCCCCTACCTACCGATGAGGGGTTCAAAGATTTCACCAAAAAATTTGATCAACAGGAAACAAGCATCCCTATGGATATTTAATTTTTCTCTACATTCTCACTGGCCTGGGTTTTCTCATGGCAATACAAGTATGGCAAACAAGAGCACCCAAAGGCACCATCAACGCTTCAAAGAAATGCCTATGTTAAATGGTGGTCTCAGTTTGATGCAACCATGGCTCACGCGGACAAAGTCTGAAAATGGTTCAAAGAGCACCCCAAGTTCGCCAAGCCATTTGATCATGAAGAGTCAATATTTCTCAATCAGAAAGCCCAAATTGCTACAGGCCTAGTAGGGGCCCAATCAAAAGAAACATTAGCAAAACATCTCTAGTAGATCATGCAGATGATAGAAGAAGACAAAGCGCACAAAGAAGGCCCTACTTCTTCAACTGAATCCTCAAGTGATTATAATCAAAATGAAGACGATTGCTTCGGAATCAATCTGGGAGAAGATTAGGGAAGCATTTCAAAATTATGTAATATCAAGAATCTAAAAATCCAAAAAATTGTATCAACTTGTACTGTAGAAAGAGTACCGGTTAGCATAACCTGTATTATAGAAATAGTAGAATCTAGGTCTATAATAGGAAACCTCAGCAACATTCTGAGGCAGAGCTTTTAGAAAGACAATATTAGAGAGAGAAGTTAGGGAGAGAGACTCTGAGAATCCTTAGTAAGCCTTTTACTCCTTCTTTCTTCAATTTTTCTTTCTTCAAGTTTTCTTCAATCCAATTCAATAAAGATTTTCCAGTTCTTCAATTTAGTGTTCTTCATTTAAGCTTTTTACATCTGCATATGTGTGCGGACTACCGCCACATCTAACTTAATACTAACTTACATATGCGTGCGTACTACCGCTGCATCTAACTACATATTTACTTCCTTGTCTCTGCATCTGCATTCATATAACTTATAGAAAATAATCGTAAGTGTCTGTCCCATGCCAAAACTTCAGCAGCTTTCGTCCATATTTGTGCAGAGACATTAATCAATAATTCGAATAATTGACTTCGTCACAATACCTCAAATATTCCAATCGTAATGTAAAATCTTTATAACTCATCAACAAAATTATATTGATTATGGATAAGAAGCTCTTTTCCTTGAAGTCTAACAACAAGTCAATTAAAAGTATCAAAAGCAAAAAATTATAATTACGATGTTTCTCTAATTGAAAAAACTATAGCTAAATATTTCATTCCTTTAAAATTGTCTAATATTGCGTACAATTACTAAACATGCATGGTTCTCATATGCATGAACGTAACCTTCACATACACAATAAAATTACCTCAAACATAAAATAGTCTCAATGAAAAAGAATATTACAGGAAGCACAAAGGAAACATAACTTTAACTAGGCAAATTGAAATGGACAAAAATCAAGTATTCAAAGAAAATTATCAAGCTCAATTGGAAACAACAAAGGCGATAAGGATGACGGCATCAGCGCCGACGAATACGTAGATGAAGGCTGCTTTGTAAGAGATGAGAATAAGCTGATTTCTTAGCGGCAGCAAGAGAAAATAGGATATATGACAAGAATTACCTGAAGACATGAACTAGATCAAAAAATATGAAGATCGAATTAGAAAAATTCAAATAAGAAGATGAAGTAGTTTGAATTAGTAATTAGTAATTCATAAAGAAGCAAAACCAAATTGTAGAAGCACAATCGGAGGCCAGCAACAACGACGTCACTTATGGTGGTGGCAAACATTAGATCGAGACCGAAGAACCAAGTTGCAAAAGGTCAATCGGAGCAACATTGGCTTCGTTGTGTGGAGATGAATGGTGGCGCGATTTTTAGGGTTTCGTATACTCTCACTCTTATATGATTAAAAACATCACTTCCTCTCACTCTCATATGCTCTTTTAGTTTTATTAAAAAAGATAAAACAAATTGAGAGAGTGGCAGGTATAGCAATTGCCAAAATGTACCCATTTTAATGTAGACATTATGGAATAAGAGAGAAATGTTGAAATAAAAGAATAATATGGCGGTTATGTTAAACCGCCTTAATATTAGTGCCATTTTAATTATATTTTTTTTGTAGTGGTTTGTCTATTTGTTATTGCTTGTGTAATTGAAATGTGTGTGATTGTTTGTTTGACTGTTTGATTGCTTGTTGATGAGCGGATAATTTATACGCTTTTTGGTATTGTTTATACATAGTTTTCAGTATAATTTAGTTAGTTTTTAGTATATTTTTATTATTTTTTAATTAAAATTCATATTTCTGGACTTTACTATGAGTTTGTGTATTTTTTTGTAATTTCAGATAATTTCTGGCTGAAATTGAGGGACTTGAGCAAAAATTAGATTCAGATGTTGAAGAAGGACTGCAGATGCTGTTGGATTCTAACCTCCATGCACTCAAAATAGATTTTCTGGAGCTACAGAACTCCAAATAGCACGCTCTTAATTGCGTTAGAAAGTAGACTTTCAGGGCTTTCCAGAAATATATAATAGTCCATACTTTGATTAAGGATAGATGACATAAACTGGCGTTGAACGCCAGTTCCATGCTGCATTCTGGAGTCAAACGCCAGAAACAGGTTGCAAAGTGGAGTTAAATGCCAGAAACAGGTTACAAACTGGCGTTCAACTCCAAGAAAGACCTCTACACGTGTAAAGCTCAATTCTCAGCCCAAGCACACACCAAGTGGGCCTCGGAAGTGGATTTCTGCATCATTTACTCCTTTCTGTAAACCCTAGTAACTAGTTTAGTATAAATAGGACTTTTTACTATCTTTGTAGGGGATCTTTTAATAAGTTTTATGCTATCTTAGACTTTCATGGGGACAGGCCATTCGGCCATGCCTGGACCATTATCACTTATGTATTTTCAAACGGTAGAGTTTCTACACACCATAGACTAAGGTATGGAGCTCTGCTGTTCCTCACGAATTAATACAAAGTACTACTGTTTTTCTATTCAATTCAAGCTTATTCCTATTCTATGACATCCATTCACACCCAAGAACATGATGAATGTGATGATTATGTGACGCTTATCATCATTCTCACTTATGAACGCGTGCCTGACAAACACTTCCATTCTACATGCAAACAAGCTAGAATGAATATCTCTTAGATATATAATACAGAGGACCGAGTCCGAGATATTAGAATCTTCGTGATAAAAGTTAGAACCCATGGATGGCCATTCTTGAGATCTGAAAAGTCTAAACCTTGTCTGTGGTATTCCATGTAGGATCTGGGAAGGGATGGCTGTGACGAACTTCAAACTCGCGAGTGCTGGGTGTAGTGACAGACCCAAAAGGATAGTAAATCCTATTCCAGTATGATCGAGAACCGACAGATGATTAGCCATGCAGTGACAGTGCATTGGACCATTTTCACAGAGAGGATGGGATGTAGCCATTGACAACAGTGATGCCCTACATAAAGTTTGCAATGGAAAGGAGTAGGAATGGTTGGATGAAGACAGCAGGAAAGCAGAGGTTCAGAGGAACGAAAGCAACTCTATACGCTTATATGAAACTTTCACCAATGAATTACATAAGTATCTCTATCCTATTTTAATTATCTTTTAGTACAATATAATCTCTTAATACATTTGAATCCACCTGACTGAGATTTACAAGGTGACCATAGCTTGCTTCAAGCCGATAATCTATGTGGGATCGACCCTTACTCACGTAAGGTTTATTACTTGGATGACCCAGTGCACTTGCTAGTCAGCTATGCGAAGTTATGACAAAGAATTAAGATTATGAACGTGCGTATAAAGTTTTCAGTGCCTGATAAACCACTATTTTATGGTTTATATTGTGTTTAATTGTGTGGTTATATCATGATCCTTACCCACTTATTCATTAAATTAGCATGAAATTATAATCCCTTCCTGAATTTATAACATGTTTGAAAACTGCTTCCTAGAGACTTTAATTATGTATTTTTAATTCTCCTTTATTTCATTTGATGCCGTGATCTGTGTGTTGAGTGTTTCAGACTTTATAGGGCATGAATGAGTTGGAGATTGGAAAGGAAGCTAGCAAAAATGGAAGGAACACAAGAATTTGAGGAGATAACCAGCGAGAAGTGACGCGGTCGCATGGCTCATGCGAACGCGCAAAGGAGAGCGAATCGCAGTGACGCGGCTGCATGGCTCACGCGGCCACGCGGATTGGAAAAGCTCAGGAGACGTGGTAGCGTGGATGACGCGAACGCGTGGCAAGGAAAAGCGCGAATGACGCGTCCGCATGGATGACGCGATCGCGTGACATGTGCGATCTGCATAATCTGCAGACTTCACTGGGGGCGATTTTGGACCTTATTTCGACCCAGTTTTCGGCCCGGAACAGCAGACTAGAGCCAGAGAATATGCAGAAACAAACAACAACATTCATTCTACACAGTTGACAGTTTTAGAGCTAGTTTTTCCTCCTCTAGGTTTTTCTCTCTAGGTTTTAGAATTTTAATTTTGGGAATTGATCTTAGCATTGGAACATTGAGAAGAGTTATTTTTCCTCATCAAGACCTCGTCATTCTAGTTCATTCTCTTAACTTGGTTTTATTCTTCCATGTTCTTTGCTTTGTTTAATTTTGTCATTTGAATACTTTCATGATTATTTGATACAAGGATTATTTCTTCCATTTTAATTTATTTCTCCATTCCAATAATCATGCCTTCTTTTAATTCCATTTCATGTGTTATGGATTTATTATTTGCAATGAGTGAGTAGTTCCCTCACTTGATGGGGAGTTGATTGAAAGGAACTCTTGAGTTGGAAGGATTGAAAGAAAAATTATAATTGGGTTAACTGTTGAATTGTTATCTAATCACTAACACCAATCCCTTTGAACTAAGTGGGTTGCAACTCGTGAATAGATCTAGCATTCCAACTTGTTTGACTTTCCTTTACCTGGTAAAGGATAACTACACAAAACAACCATTAATTATAAATTAATCTTGAAATCATTCCATCAATAATAGAAATTCCAACTAATCAACTCCAAGTCAAGGTTTTTATTCATATTATTTAAATTTCCTCTTTTTAATTTTCCCTTTACTTAACTCAACTTCTTGGAACATCTGATTAATAAAATAGCACACTTTTCTGCAACTCGTTGGGAGACGACCTGGGACTTAAACTCCCAGTAATTTTTAATTTAAACTCTCTGTGACATATATCTAAATTGATAGGCAGATTTTCGGTGAGTTAAGAACTATACTTGCAACGTAACTATTTTAATAATTTTTAATTCACCAACTTCTGCCCCCATCAATTTTTGGCGCCGTTGCCGGGGAGTTGCAATAGAGTGCTAAAGTTATTAATTAGAATTTATTTATTTGCATTTTATTTTATTTTGTTACTATGAGCTGCATGTTTCTTCCGTCAAATGACGCGTTCACTTCCTGATCCGCGCTTGCTAATATTCGATCCTGAAATTGAAAGGACTATTTCACGAATAAGGCGAGAACAGCGTTGGTTAGTCCGCTCTGAGGGCGGATCTGAGAGTGAACTTGAGGAAGAAACCAGCCCCTGTTCTACTGATTCGGTTGTTTTACGTGCAGAAGACATGGCAGCTAGGAGAGTTACCATCCAGGAGGAAGGAGCCCCTGATTTTACAATGCAGCCGTATCAAGCGCATAATCCAGCTGTGGCTACAGATTTTGAAATAAAGACCGCACTGCTAAACTTGATGCCCAAGTTTCATGGCCTACCTGCTCAAGAGCCTATCAAGCACTTGAGAGATTTCCAGGCAGCCTGTTCTACTGTCAGGCGTGATGGTACTGATGAAACTTCAATTTTGCTGAAAGCTTTCCCGTTTTCTCTCGAGGGAAAAGCAAGAGAGTGGTACTACACTCAACCTCTGGCAAATGTATCCAACTGGGATACACTCAGAAAGGAGTTTTTGGAGAAATTCTTTCCATCTGAAGTTACTGATAAACCGAGGAAGGATATTTCCACAATTGTTCAGGATGACAATGAAACTCTCTTTGAATACTGAGAGCGCTTTAATAATCTTCTGGAAGCATGCCCCCACCACAGGATTGACAAGATAGTGTTGCTTAGCTATGTCACACAGGGCATGAGGCCCCAAGATAAGACCATATTGGAAAGTGCTAGCAATGGGTCTATGAAGAAGTACAAGACCATTGATGAGGCTTGGCAATTGATCAGTGATTTAGCTGAATCTACTAGGAATCACAGGCAAAAGCAAGGCCGTTCAAAAGCCATTGCAGAAGTATCCTCTAACAGAGAGACTGCTGCTCTAGCTCAGAGTATATGTGAGATGACCAACTTACTGAAGCAGATGCAATTGAATCAACAACAAACTCAGCAAGCTCAACCTCCTCCGCCACAGCAAAACCAACAACTAGATATTACACTGATGAATGCCCGCAGCTCCAACAAGAAGACAACATGGTGGCATCCACTCATAACTTCTATGACCGCCCCAACCAAGGGTACAATCAAAGTGGAAATAATAACCATGGATGGCAGGACAATTCTAACCAGAATTGGAGGGACAACAATAATAGAGGAGGCAGAGATAATCAGGGAAATCAGAGGTGGAATAATAACAACAACAGGCAGTAGAATCAACCTTACAGAGCACCTCACTTGAGGCAAAACCAAGGACCACAGAACAATCAACAGCAGACATCTCAATTTACTCATTCTTCTTTATCTCCTAATGAAGAGCTACTACAATCTTTTGAGTGAAGACAACAGACCATGGAAAATAACATGAATAGTATTAACGCCAGTCTGAATGTAGTAATTTATGATTGCATGTGTGATTTAGGAGCATGTGTCAGTATAATGCCTTTGTCTTTATATGATATTTTGAGGCTCCCTCCCTTAAAAAGGTCGGCAGCTCATTTTGTGTTAGTAGATAAAAGTATTATTACAGTGGCTGGAGTTGCTGAAGATGTTTTGGTGAACATTAAAGGACTTACATTTCCCACTGATTTTTATATCTTGGAGGTGCCCCATAATGATTCAGATAAGCCATCATCAATCCTACTTGGGAGACCATTCTTGAAGACATCAAAATTCAAATTGGATGCCTTTTCAGGAACATACTCCTTTGAAATAGATGGCCGCATAGTAATCTTCAATCTGAATGGAGTCATTGACAACTCCCCAGAAGATCGTTCTATCTTTCAGTGCGATGTCATAGATGAAAGTGTAGCTTGAGTTCACAAGGAAGAGTTTGAAGAGAGGCACACTGGACAAGGTCCAAGTGTGGGGACCCTCTTAACTGACAATGAGGGCACTTCGTCATTTTCACAAGCTCCAGATAATCCAGAGACTGCCCATGATCAAAAGTTAGAATTGAAACCCCTCCCTCGACATTTCAAATATGCTTATCATGAAGATGAGCAGAGGTTTCCAGTTATCATTGCAAGAGAACTTACATCTCAACAAGAAGAGCAGTTACTTGATGTGCTAAGGAAGCATAAGAAGGCAATTGGGTAGAGCTTGGCAGACATAGTAGGCATCAACCCTCAAGTATGTGAGCACAGAATATTTTTAGAAGAGGAAGCAAGACCTGTCCATCAACCCCAAAGAAGATTGAATCCCACCATCTTGGAAGTTGTCAAAAGGAAGTGACCAGACTATTGGAAGCCGGTATCATATCTCCCATTTCAGACAGTGAATGGGTAAGCCCAGTACAAGTGGTACCGAAGAAGTCTGGAGTCACTACAGTGAAGAATGAGCATGGAGAGCTCATAGCAACTAGAGTTCAAAGTGCTTGGAGAGTCTGCATTGATTACAGGCGTCTCAACCAAGCTACCCGTAAGGATCACTATCCACTTCCATTCATTGATCAAATGCTGGATCGCCTGTCAGGTAAATCACATTATTGCTTTTTAGATGGTTACACAGGTTATTTCCAGATTCATATAGGTCCTGAGGATCAGGAAAAGACTTCTTTTACATGTCCTTTTGGGACTTATTCTTATAAGAGAATGCCCTTTGGCTTGTGCAATGCACCAGCTACTTTCCAAAGGTGCATGATGAGTCTTTTCTCTGATCTTATTGAGGACTGTATGGAAGTTTTTATGGATGATTTTAGCGTTTATGGTGATTCTTTTAGCCTTTGCTTAGATGGATTATCTAGAGTATTAGATAGATGTGTTAATAGAAACCTTGTATTAAATTTTGAAAAATGTCACTTTATGGTAAAACAAGGAATTGTATTAGGACATGTGGTATCCAATAATGGCATTTCTGTAGACCCAGCAAAGGTGAATGTTATTTCTAGTTTACCTTACCCCTCTTCTGTGAGGGAAGTCCATTCGTTCCTTGGCCATGCAGGTTTTTACAGGAGATTTATTAAGGACTTTAGTAAGGTCGCACTTCCCTTATCCAGATTACTGCAGAAGGATATTGAGTTCGAGTTCAGTGAGGATTGCAAACAAGCGTTTGATAAGACTGCTCTGACTCAAGCTCCAATTGTGAGAGGACCGGACTGGAGCCAGCCATTTGAAATCATGTGCGATGCTTCCAACCATGCAGTAGAAGCAGTGCTGGCTCAGCGTGAAGGTAAGGATCCTTTCGTTATTGCATATGCGTCTAAGACTTTAGACACTGCCCAGTCCAATTATACTACTACTGAGAAAGAGCTTCTTGCTATTGTTTTTGCTCTGGATAAATTCCGAGCTTATTTACTTGGTACTAGAGTAGTAGTGTATTCGGACCATGCAGCTTTAAAGTATTTATTAGCTAAAAAGGAATCCAAACCAAGACTTATACGTTTGATACTGCTGTTACAAGAATTTGATTTAGAAATAAAGGATAGGAGTGGTAATCAAAATTTAGTGGCAGACCACTTGAGTCGCCTTTAGCATATTAAGGATGATTCTACTCCTATAGATGATAATTTTCCTTTTGATAACCTGCAAGCAGTATCTGAGGTAGTCCCTTGGTATGCACCTGTTGCTAATTATTTAGTTAGCCGCACATTTCCTCCAAATTTTTCTAAGCATCAAAGAGACAAGCTGAAAAGCGAGTCTAAATATTATATATGGGATGACCCATATTTATGGAGATGTGGCACTGATCAAGTAATTAGACGTTGTGTGCCTCAATTAGAATTCCAATCCATTTTAGAGGCCTGTCACTCATCTGAGAGTGGAGGACATTTTGGTCCTCAAAGGACAGCTAGAAAGATCTTAGACTGTGGATTCTGGTGGCCTACCCTTTTTAGAGACGCTGCTGAGTTCTGTAAATCTTGGCTCCCATGCCAGAAATTTGGTAATATATCCAGGAAGGATGAGATGCCTCAACAAATTATGCTTTTCTGTGAAATTTTTTATGTTTGGGGCATTGACTTCATGGGTCCATTTCCAAATTCTAATGGATATTTTTATATATTGTTAGCTGTGGATTATGTTTCCAAATGGGTGGAAGCAATTCCTACCCACATTGATGATGCTAACACTGTTGTTTCCTTTGTGAGAAACCATATTATATGTCGCTTCGGATCACCACGAGCAATCGTGAGCGATCAAGGCACCCATTTCTGTAACAGGAGATTGACAGGATTAATGAAGAAGCATGGATAATTCATAAAGTTGCAACAGCGTACCATCCCCAAACTAATGAGCAAGCCGAGGTGTCCAACAGAGAAATTAAACGTATCTTGCAAAAGATAGTAAAGCCTCATAGAAAAGACTGGAGCACCAGGCTACAAGATGCACTCTGGGCGTACAGAACAGCATACAAGACACCCATTGGGATGAGTCCTTTCCGCTTGGTTTATGGAAAAGCTTGTCATCTCCCAGTTGAAGTAGAACACAGAGCCTTTTGGGTAGTTAAGGAGTGCAACATGGGAATTGAGAAAGCCGGAGCTGAAAGGAAGTTGCAACTGCAGGAGCTAGAGAGCCTTCGCCTAGAAGCTTATGAAAATTCCAGAATATACAAGGAAAAGATGAACGTTGTACATGATCAAAATATCAAGAAGAAAGAGTTCCAACCTGGGGATTTAGTCCTCCTTTACAAATCTCGACTAAGGCTCATGCCAGGTGATGAGCGGATATTTTATACGCTTTTTGGGGTTAATTTCATATAGTTTTGAGTATGTTCTAGTTAGTTTTCAGTCTATTTTCGTTAGTTTTTAGGAAAAATTTATATTTCTGGACTTTACTATGAGTTGTGTGTTTTTCTGTAATTTCAGGTATTTTTCTGGCTAAAATTGAATGAGCTGAGCAAAAATCTGATTCAGGCTGAAAAAGGACTGCTGATGCTGTTGGATTCTGACCTCTCTGCACTCAAAGTGGATTTTCTGGAGCTAAAGAACCCGAAATGTTATGCTTCCAATTGCGTTGGAAAGTAGACATCCAGGGCGTTCAACGCCAGTTCTCTGCCCAATTCTGGCGTCCAGCGCCAGAAAAGGATCAAAAGCCGGAGTTGAACGCCCAAACTGGCATAAAAACTGGCGTTCAACTCCACAAATGGCAAAAGAGCCTCTGAAATTTCTTCTGGAAGAGGAGAAACCTCCTAAACCCGAGCTCAAGCCATTACCACCATCCTTGAAATATGAGTTTATGGGAGAAGGTGACACTTTTCCAATGATCATAAGCTCTGCTTTAAATTCACAGGAAGAGGATGGACTTATTCAAGTGCTAAGGACACACAAGACAGCTCTTGGGTGGTCCATAGGTGACCTTAAGGGCATAAGCCCAACTAGATGCATGCACAAAATCTTATTGTAGGATAATGCCAAACCAGTGGTTCAACCACAGAGGCGGCTAAATCCAGCCATGAAAGAAGTAGTGCAGAAAGAGGTCACCAAACTACTAGAGGCTGGGATTATTTATCCTATTTCTGATAGCCCTTGGGTGAGTCCTGTCCAAGTCGTCCCAAAAAAGGGAGGCATGACAGTGATTCATAATGAAAAAAATGAATTGGTTCCTACCAGAACAGTTACAGGGTGGCGCATGTGTATTGACTATAGAAGGCTCAATACAGCCACCAGAAAGGATCATTTTCCTTTACCATTCATAGACCAGATGCTAGAAAGACTNNTCAAAAACTCTGAGATATTATTGCTTCTCAACCTATTAGTCTTCTATTTTATTTGTCTAGTTGCTTGAGGACAAGCAACAGTTTAAGTTTGGTGTTGTGATGAACGGATATTTTATATGCTTTTTGGGGTTAATTTCATATAGTTTTGAGTATGTTCTAGTTAGTTTTTAGTCTATTTTTATTAGTTTTTAGGAAAAATTCATATTTCTGGACTTTACTATGAGTTGTGTGTTGTTTTGTAATTTCAGGTATTTTTCTGGCTGAAATTGAAGGAGCTGAGCAAAAATCTGATTCAGGCTGAAAAAGGACTGCTGATGCTGTTGGATTCTGACCTCTCTGCACTCAAAGTGGATTTCCTGGAGCTACAGAACTCGAAATGGCATGCTTCTAATTGCGTTGGAAAGTAGACATCCAGGGCTTTCTAGAAATATATAATAATCTATACTTTGCACAAGGATAGATGACGTAAACTGGCGTTCAGCGCCAGTTCTCTGCCCAATTCTGGCGTCCAGCGCCAGAAAAGGATCAAAAGCTGGAGTTGAACGCCCAAACTGGCACAAAAACTGGCGTTCAACTCCACAAATAGCCTCTACACGTGAATTGCTTAAATCTCTGCCCCAGCACACACCAAGTGGGCCCCAGAAGTGGATCTCTGCATCATCCATCATAGTTTACTCATTTTTCGTAAACCTAGGCTACTAGTTTAGTATTTAAACAACTTTTAGAGACTTATTTTGCACCTCATGACATTTTAGATCTATACTTTCTACTCTTTGACGGCATGAGTCTCTAAACTCCATTGTTGGGGGTGAGGAGCTCTGCTGTGTCTCGATGAATTAATGCAAGTATTTCTCCCTCTTTCTTTTTCTATCATTCTTATTATTTTATATGTATTTTCTTTTCCTTTCTTTTTCTTTTTATTATTCATATTTTCCTTCTTTTTCTTTTCCTTTTTACATGGTGTTAGAAATTTTTTGAGTCATTATCCCTCATTATATGCTTGTGAATTGTTGAAAATTGTTTGACAATTATTTTTATTCTAATTAAGGGATTGCTTGCATGTTCACCTTCATATTTTCTATACCTTATTCATCATGCATGCTATGTGTTTGTGAAAAAGCTCAAATGGCAGTATGCACTTCTCTATGTTGTTATACTATTCAATGCTTGCTTTTCACAACTTTTCTTTACTATTGTATTAATTGAATTTAATTTTCAATACAAACGTGATGGTTTGTTACAAAGTCTTGCTTGGTCTATGCTACTCATGCCCTTTGCTGGCATGCCAATAAACACCTTGCAGTCACTTGTCTTTATATGCACTAGCTATTTTCCATTGTTGGCTTTTCACATGTACTCGCGAGCATGTGATAATGTCAGTATATCTTAATGTGCATCCATCACCCTCTTTTCCGTTTCCTTCCTGGCTAAATATCTTTTTGAATTTAATTTACTTTCTCTTCCCTTCTTTCAGGATGGCCACCAAGAAAGGAAAAGAGAAAGCTACTTCCAAACCACCAGCAAGAGGAGGAACTAAAAGAGCATTAGTGGCAGAGCCTTCTTCAACCGCAGTCAAGCCCTCAACAAAAAGAGTTAAGACGATAATAAAGTTTGATGAAAAGGAGAAAGCCTTTCCAGCAAAGGACACTGCGCGATTTCCCAATCGCTACTGTGAGCAGATGTTCCCTATCCTGGCAGAAAGAAACTATAACAATGAATACCTTCTTATCTTCCCGTCCAATATTGCTACCTTTGTTGAGCCGCAAATTGAACGAAGATAATGGGGTTTCCTACGGAGACAGCCAAGGCAGGTCAATCTTTCTTGGGTAGTTGAGTTCTACTCTAACTTCTACATGCCAACCCTGCAGTCTGTTTATATCCGGCAGAAGCAAGTCCCCATCACAGAAGAGGCCATTCAGCAAGCTCTGAGTTTCCCCCCTATTCCAGAAGGAATGGACGCCTTCCAAGAAGCCGCACTTAAGCGCCAGAGGTACCAATTTGACTGGAACTCCGTTCTCGGAGTTATCGCATTACCTGGCAGCCGTTGGATCTACGGTTACCACCGTACCCGCCCTAAGGGAATCTTGGCTTCAGCACTTACCTTGGAGGCTCGCGTCTAGGCACAGATCATGTCCCATTACGTCTTTCCGAGCACTCATGAGTCCTCCTTCACTGCGGACATGGCCGTTCTACTATGGTGCATCCTTACAGACCAACATCTGAATCTCTCAAGACATATCCGGAATGCTATGGGACACGTACAAATTGTGGGCAACTTACCTTTCCCCGCCTTGGTCTCAGATCTTGTCTCAGCAGCCGGAGTCTCCTACAGAGCTGGGGACACCAAAGCCGTGCTTCCACGGGATGATCAATATGTCCCTAACAGGAAATACCTCAGACTTCTAGCAGCCACTACAAGTCTTCCTACTCCTCCAGTTGAAGATAATCCTTCTTCAATACCACAAGCACCCACAACTGATGAATTGCTCCAGCAGATAATTGAAAGGTTGGATCGGCAAGAACACAAAGCTAAGTTGAGAGAGCGCCGTAACGAGCGCCGATTTAAACACCTCAAGGAGCTTCTCAAGGGATACTTCAGGGACTCGGATACCCCGGACTCCACATCTTTTACCAGCACAGGGAGCCATGACGGTCCCGATTGTGGAGATACTGCTACCAGCCCACCCCTGTTCCTAACAGACGGCACCGAGGACGGTGCAAAGCCTTAAGTGTGGGGAGGTCAGTCAGTACCTGACCTCTTGGGGTAATCTCTCTTCTCTAGCACCAATAATTAGGATATTTTAGTTACATTTTCTTTCTTTTATAGAATAGAATAAATTGCATAGGTTAGGATAGTTGCATGCATGTTCTACTTGATTGAAAAGACAATAAGTTTCTTTTAAGACTCTATCTTTGGAACAAAATTTCACTAATTTTTCAAAATTTTATGATAAACTTGCTTGAGTTGTATTTGGAACATGACATTTGAGCTAAAGAACACACAACCTGTGAGAGATTTGAGCCTTTATGTATGGTTACATTATTTAACCATAATTACTTCTTTCTTGTGTGTTAACTTCTCTATGATTGTAATCTATATTTTGTTTTATCTTATATGTCCAATATTTATTATATTTGCATGCTTGCATATGATTAAGGCCATTATTTGTTTAAACTCACTTATCCAAATTAAGCCTACCCTTTCCAATTACCTTTGTTAACCACTTTGAGCCTTTAAATCCCATTTGTTCTATATTTTACCACATTACTAACATTAAGCTGCTGGGTAGCTAGGTATGAACTTTAAGATTACATAAAAAAAATATATATAGGTTGGGTTGAAGCTTGGGTTAATTAAAGATTCAATTTATTAGCTCACTTGACCAAATGTATACCCCTACCTGTACCTTAGCTCCATTACAACCTTGAAAAGACCTCATGATATTTGCATTGGTATATTAACTGTTGTTGATTGGTTAGGAGAAAAACAAAAGTTAGAAAGCATGATTAGAGAAGGATAGAGTGATTACCCTATACACTAGAGATTAGAGCGTACATACATTATCAGTGAGGGTTCAATGCTTGAATTTTCATGTTCCCTGCTTTCATGAGCTATCTTCTTGCACCTTTATCTGTTTTATTGTATAATGATAGAATTAGTGGAATTTGATTTGTAATTGTTTTGAAGAGCTTATTTACTTTTGATCAAGTGGGCAAGAATCATATAGTTGCATTTATTTATATATAGGCTTGCATTGCATTTCATGAGTTTCTACGTGTTCATGCTTATTTCCTTATCTCCTTCAATTAAGCATGAGGACATGCCGATGTTTAAATGTGGGTTGGTTGATAAACCACTATTTTATGGTTTATATTGTGTTTAATTGTATGGTTTTATCATGATCCTTACCCACTTATTCATTAAATTAGCATGAAATTATAATCCCTTCCTGAATTTATAACATGTTTGAAAACTACTTCCTAGAGACTTTAATTATGTATTTTTAATTCTCCTTTATTTCATTCGATGCCGTGATCTGTGTGTTGAGTGTTTCAGACTTTATAGGGCATGAATGAGTTGGAGATTGGAAAGGAAGCTAGCAAAAATGGAAGGAACACAAGAATTTGTGGAGATAACCAGCGAGAAGTGACGCGGTCGCATGGCTCACGCGAACGCGCGAAGGAGAGCGAATCGCAGTGACACGGCCGCATGGCTCACGCGGCCACGCGGATTGGAAAAGCTCAGGCGACGTGGTAGCGTGGATGACGCGAACGCGTGGCAAGGAAAAGCGCGAATGACGCGATCGCGTGACATGTGCGATCTGCATAATCTGCAGACTTCGCTGGGGGCGATTTTGGACCTTATTTCGACCCAGTTTTCGGCCCGGAACAGCAGACTAGAGCCAGAGAATATGCAGAAACAAACAACAACATTCATTCTACACAGTTGACCGTTTTAGAGCTAGTTTTTCCTCCTCTAGGTTTTTCTCTCTAGGTTTTAGAATTTTAATTTTGGGAATTGATCTTAGCATTGCAACATTGAGAAGAGTTATTTTTCCTCATCAAGACCTCGTCATTCTAGTTCGTTCTCTTAACTTGGTTTTATTCTTCCATGTTCTTTGCTTTGTTTAATTTTTTCCTTTGAATACTTTCATGATTATTTGATACAAGGATTATTTCTTCCATTTTAATTTATTTCTCCATTCCAATAATCATGCCTTCTTTTAATTCCCTTTCATGTGTTATGGATTTATTATTTGCAATGAGTGAGTAGTTCCCTCACTTGATGGGGAGTTGATTGAAAGGAACTCTTGAGTTGGAAGGATTAAAATAAAAATTGTAATTGGGTTAACTGTTGAATTGTTATCTAATCACTAACACTAATCCCTTTGAACTAAGTGGGTTGCAACTCATGAATAGATCTAGCATTCCAACTTGTTTGACTTTCCTTTACCTGGTAAAGGATAACTAAACAAAACAACCATTAATTATAAATTAATCTTGAGATCATTCCATCAATAATAGAAATTCCAACTAATCAACTCCCAGTCAAGGTTTTTATTCATATTATTTAAATTTCCTCTTTTTAATTTTCCCTCTACTTAACTCAACTTCTTGGAACATCTGATTAATAAAATAGCACACTTTTCTGCAACTCGTTGGGAGACGACCTGGGACTTAAACTCCCAGTAATTTTTAATTTAAACTCTCTGTGACATATTTCTAAATTGATAGGAAGATTTTTGGTGAGTTAAGAACTATACTTGCAACGTAACTATTTTAATAATTTTTAATTCACCAACTTCTGCCCCCCATCAGCGCCGTTACCAAGGAATGGAACCGTCACGATTTCTGCGTACCAAGTTTTTGGCGCCGTTGCCGGGGATTGTTCGAGTTTGGACAACTGACGGTTCATCTTGTTGCTCAGATTAGGTAACTTTATTTTAATTTTAACCTTTTTGTTTTTATTATTCTTATTTTTGAAAAATAAAAAAAAATATTTATAAAATCATAGAATCAAAAATATTTTTGTGTTTCTTGTTTGAGTCTAGAGTCAAGTTTTAAGTTTGGTGTCAATTGCATCCTTTTAATTTTCTAAAAATTATTTTCGAAAATTTCATGCATTGCTTTCTTCATGATCTTCAAGTTGTTCTTGGCCAGTCTTCTTGTTTGATCTTCATATTTTCTTGTTTTGTGTCTTTTCTTGTTTTTCATATGCATTTTCAATTTGTTAATTTCTAAAGAATAAAAATTTTTTAAGTTTGGTGTCTTGCATGTTTTCTTTTCTTGAAAATTTTTCAAAAATAAGTTCTTGGTGTTCATCTTGACATTCAAAGTGTTTTTGATGTTCATCTTGACATTCAAAGTGTTCTTGCATGCATTAGTTGTTTTGATTCATAATTTCTGTGTTTTGTGTCAATTTTGTGTTTTTCTCTTTCATCATTAAAAATTCAAAAATAAAAAAATATATCTTTCCCTTTTTCTTCTCATCAAATTTGAAAATTTGAGTTGACTTTTTCAAAAATTTTTAAAATCTAGTTGTTTCTTATGAGTCAAATCAAATTTTCAATTTAAAAATTCTATCTTTTTCAAATCTTTTTCAAAAATCAAACCTTTTTCATTTTTTCTTTCATAATTTCAAAAATTTCAAATTGATTTTCAAAATCTTTTTCTTATCTTTTTCGAATTCAATGTTAACATTTAATATTTTGATTCAAAAAAAAAAAATTTTTTTCAAGTTGTTACTTGCCTATTAAGAAAGGTTCAATCTTTAAACTCTAGAATCATATCTTTTTAGTTTCTTGTTAGTCAAGTAATCAACATTAATTTTCAGAATCAAATCTTTTTAAATTTCTTTTTCAAATCCTTTTCAAATTAAGTTTCAATCACATCTTTTTCAAAATCAATTTCAAAATCTTTTCTAACTTCCTTTCTAACTTCTTACCTTTTTAAAATTGATTTTCAAATTTTTTAATCAATCCTATCTTTTTGTTTCAATCATATCTTTTTCAAAACTACCTAACTAATTCTCTCTCTCTAATTTTTGAAAATCACCTTCCTCTTTTTCAAAATTCCTTTTTAATTAACTAATTATTTTAATTTTAATTTTAATTTTATTTATTTTCTAATTTTCTAATTTTATTTTAATTTCAAATTAAAAACAAAAATATTTTTATTTTAATTTATTTAATTTTCGGAATTCCCTCTCTCTCATCTCCTTCTAATTATTTATTTAATTACTAACACTTCTCTTCATCTCAAAATTCGAACCCTCTCTTCCTCTTGGTGTTCGAATTTCTCTTCTTCTATTCTTCTACTCTTATACTCACATAAAGGAATCTCAATACTGTGACATAGAGGATTCCATATTTTCTTTTGTGTTCTCTTCTTTTTCATATGAGCAGGAGCAAGGATAAGAATATTCTTGTTGAAGCTGATCCTGAACCTGAAAGGACTTTGAAGAGGAAGCTAAGGTAAGCTAAAGCCCAACTCTCTGGAGAAAATCTGACAAAAATTTTCGAAAAAGAAGACAACATGGCCGAAAATAATAACAATGCAAGGAAGATGCTTGGTGACTTTACTGCACCAAATTCCAATTTACATGGAAGAAGCATCTCAATTCCTGCCATTGGAGCAAACAACTTTGAGCTTAAACCTCAATTAGTTTCTATGATGCAACAGAATTGCAAGTTTCATGGACTTCCATCTGAAGATCCTTTTCAGTTCTTAATTGAGTTCTTACAGATCTGTGATACTGTTAAGACCAATGGGGTTGATCCCGAGGTCTACAGGCTTATGCTTTTCCCATTTGCTGTAAGAGACAGAGCTAGAATATGGTTAGACCCTCAACCTAAGGATAGCCTGAACTCTTGGGATAAGCTGGTCACAACTTTCTTAGCCAAGTTCTTTCCTCCTCAAAAGCTTAGTAATCTTAGAGTGGATGTTCAAACCTTCAGACAAAAGGAAGGTGAATCCCTCTATGAAGCTTGGGAGAGATACAAGGAACTGACCAAAAGGTGTCCTTCTGACATGCTTTCAGAATGGACCATCCTGGATATATTCTATGACGGTCTGTCTGAGATATCAAAGATGTCACTGGACCATTCTACAGGTGGATCCATTCACCTAAAGAAAACGCCTGCAGAAGCTCAAGAACTCATTGACATGGTTGCAAATAACCAGTTCATGTACACTTCTGAAAGGAATCCTATGAATAATGGGACACCCATGAGGAAGGGAGTTCTTGAAATTGATACTCTAAATGCCATATTGGCTCAGAATAAAAATATTGACTAAGCAAGTCAATATGATCTCTCAGAGTCTGAATGGATTGAAGAAATCATCCAACAGTACTAAAGAGGCATCTTCTGAAGAAGAAGCTTATGATCCTGAGAACCCTGCAATAGCAGCGGTGAATTACATGGGTGAACCTTATGGAAAGACCTATAATCCCTCATGGAAGAATCATCCAAATTTCTCATGGAAGGATCAACAAAAGCCTCAACAAGGCTTTAATAATGGTGGAAGAAACAGGTTTAGCAATAGCAAGCCTTTTCCATCATCCACTCAACAACAGACAGAGAATTCTGAGCAGAATCTATCTAGCTTAGCAAATATAGTCTCTGATCTATCTAAGGCCACTTTAAGTTTCATGAATGAAACAAGGTCCTCCATTAGAAATTTGGAGGCACAAGTGGGCCAGCTGAGTAAAAGGGTCACTGAGACCCCTCCTAGTACTCTCCCAAGCAATACAGAAGAGAATCCAAAAAGAGAGTGCAAGGCCATTGATTTAACCATCATGGCCGAACTTACAAGGGAGGGAGAGAACATGAATCCCAGTGAGGAAGACCTCCTGGGACGCCCAGTGATCAACAAGGAGTTTCCCTCTGAGGAACCAAAGGAATCTAAGACTCATCTAGAGACCATAAAGATTCCATTGAACCTTCTTATGCCATTCATGAGCTCTGATGAGTATTCTTCTTCTGAAGAGAATGAAGCTGAATGCCAAATTATTTGGTAATGAGACTTGGGAATATGAACCTCCCTTGCTCATCAATGAACTAAGTGATCTGGATCAACTGAGATTGCCTCGGAAGAAACAGGATCTTGGAAAGTTCTTAATACCTTGTACCATAGGCACCATGACCTTTGAGAAGGCTTTATGTGACCTTGGATCAAGGATAAACCTCATGCCACTCTCTATAATGGAGAAACTGGGAATCTTTGAAGTGTAAGCTGCCAGAATCTCATTAGAGATGGCAGACAACTCCAGAAAACAGGCTTATGGACAAGTAGAGGACATGCTAGTAAAGGTTGAAGGCCTTTACATCCCTGCTGATTTCATAATCCTGGATACTGGGAAGGATGAGGATGAATCCATCATCCTTGGAAGACCCTTCCTAGCCACAACAAGAGCTGTGATTGATGTGAACAGAGGAGAATTGATCCTTTAACTGAATGAGGACAACCTTGTGTATAAAATTCAAGGATCTTCTTCTGTAACCATGGAGAGGAAGCATGAAAAGCTTCTCTCACTGCAGAGTCAACCAAAGCCCCCAAAGTCAAACTTTAAGTTTGGTGTTGAACCCCCACATTCTAACTCTAAGTTTGGTGTTGGGAGGTTCCAACCTTGCTCTGAACATATGTGAGGCTCCATGAGAGCTCACTGTCAAGCTATTGACATTAAAAAAGCGCTTGTTGGGAGGCAACCCAATGTTATCTATTTATATTTATTTATTTTCCATTGTTACTTTATGTTTTCTTTAGGTTGATGATCATGTGAAGTCACAAAAACTACTAAAAAATCAAAAACAGAGTGAAAAATGGAATGAAAAATAGCACACCCTGGAGGAGAACAGTCTGGCATTTAAACGCCAGAAACAAGCATCTGTCTGACGTTTAATGCCAGAAAAAAGCACCAAGCTGACGTGTAACGGCAAGAACAAGCATCTACCTGGCGTTAAACGCCAGAACAGAGCATGGAAGTGGCATTTAACGCCAGAAACAGGCAGCAGTCTGGCGTTAAACGACAGGATTGCATGTATAGGGCGTTTTACACGTCTAAAGGGTACACGGATCAAAAATCCTTGACACCTCAGGATCTGTGGACCCCACAGGATCCCCACCTAACCCTATTCTCTCATCTTCACACCTTT
>NC_029789.2:57951945-57976630 GCF_000816755.2 Arachis ipaensis
TCCCTCCCATCCCTCCCAAACCCAACCCTAAATGGCCGAACCCTAAACCCCTCCCCACTTCTATATAAACCCCTCATTCCTTCTTCTATTTCACACAACACAATCCTCCCTCCTTCTACTTGGCCGAAACCTACTCTCTCTCCCTCTCCCCCATTTCTCTTCTTCTTCTACTTCTTTCTTTCTTCTTTTGCTCGGAGACGAGCAAACATTTTAAGTTTGGTGTGGTAAAATCATAACTTTTTATTTTTCCATAACCATTTATGGCACCTAAGGCCAGAGAAACCTCTAGAAAGAGGAAAGGGAAAGCAATTGCTTCCACCTCTAAGTCATGGGAGATGGAGAGATTCATCTCAAAGGTCCATCAAGACCACTTCTATGAAGTTGTGGCCAAGAAAAAAGTGATCTCTGAGGTTCCTTTCAAGCTCAAGAAGAATGAGTATCCAGAGATCCGACTTGAAATCCAAAGAAGAGGTTGGGAAGTTCTTACCAACCCCATTCAACAAGTCGGGATCCTAATGGTTCAAGAGTTCTATGCAAACGCATGGATCACAAGGAACCATGATCAAAGTGTGAACCCAATTCCAAAGCATTGGCTTACTATGGTTCGGGGAAAATACTTAGATTTCAGTCCGGAAAATGTAAGGCTGGCGTTCAACTTGCCAATGATGGAAGAGAACGCACGCCCCTACACAAGAAGGGTCAACTTTGATCAAAGGTTGGACCAAGTCCTCATAGACATATGTGAGGAAGGAGCTCAATGGAAAATTGACTCAAGAGGCAAGCCGGTTCAACTAAGAAGGCATGACCTCAAACCAGTGGCTAGGGGATGGCTAGAGTTCATTCCACGCTCAATCATTCCTACTAGTAACCGGTCTGAAGTTACTATAGACCGGGCCATCATGATCCATAGTATCATAATTGGAGAGGAGGTGGAAGTTCATGAGATTAGACCTCAAGAACTTTACAAGGTGGCTGACAAGTCCTCCACTTGGGCAAGGTTAGCCTTTCCTCACCTCATATGCCACCTCTGCAATTCAGCTGGAATTGACATAGAGGGAGATATCCTCATTGAAGAGGATAAGCCCATCACTAAGAAAAGGATGGAGCAAATAAGAGATCATGGACCTCAACATGAGTATGAGGAGATTCCTCACCATGAAATTCTTGAGATGCCTCAGGGGATGCACTTTCCTCCACAGATTTATTGGGAACAAATAAACACTTTCCTAGGAGAATTAAGTTCCAACATGGGACAACTAAGGGTAGAGCATGGTGCACGAATTTGTATATGTCAATATCAATATTACTATTTCTTACAAATTCGCACAACTAACCAGCAAGTGCACTGGGTCGTCCAAGTAATACCTTACGTGAGTAAGGGTCGAATCCCACGGAGATTGTTGGTTTGGAGCAATCTATGGTTATCTTGCAATTCTTAGTCAGGATATAATATCAATAATAATTCTTAGTTTGAATTGTAAAAAGGTGAAAGGGCATAAAATAAATACTTGTTACGTAGTAATGAATAATATGTTGGAGTTTTGGAGATGCTTTGTCATCTGAATTTCAGCTTTCCTCTTGTACTCCTCTTCAAACACGCAAGTTTCCTCCTATGGCAAGCTGTGTGTTGGTGGATCACCGTTGTCAATGGCTACCATCCGTCCTCTCAATGAAAATAGTCCAGGTGCGCTGTCACCGCACGGCTAATCATCTGTCGGTTCTCGATCATACTGGAATAGGATTTACTATCCTTTTGCGTCTGTCACTACGCCCAGCACTCGCGAGTTTGAAGCTCGTCACAGTCATCCAATCCTTGAATCCTACTCGGAATACCACAGACAAGGTTTAGACTTTCCGGATTCTCATGAATGCTGCTAATGGATTCTAGCTTATACCACGAAGATTCTGATTAAGAAATCTAAGAGATACTCATTCAATCTAATGTAGAACGGAGGTGGTTGTCAGGCACATGTTCATGGGTTGAGAATGGTGATGAGTGTCACGGATCATCACCTTCGTCATAATGAAGCGTGAATGAACATCTTAGATAGGAACAAGCGTATTTGAATAGAAAACAGAAATACTTGCATTAATTCATCGAGACACAGCAGAGCTCCTCACCCCCAACAATGGAGTTTAGAGACTCATGCCGTCAAAGAGTACAAAGTTCAGATCTAAAAATGTCATCCGATACAAAATAAATCTCTAAAAGTTGTTTAAATACTCAACTAGTAACCTAGGTTTACAGAAAATGAATAAACTATGATAGATGGTACAGAAATCCACTTCTGGGGCCCACTTGGTGTGTGCTGGGGCTGAGACTTAAGCTTCTCATGTGCCTAGGCTATTTCTGGAGTTAAACGCCAGGTTGTAACCTGTTTCTGGCATTCAACTCCCATTTGTAACCTATTTCTGGCGCTGAACGCCAGACTGCAACATGGAACTGGCGTTGAACACCAGTTTACGTTGTCTATCCTTGAACAAAGTATGGACTATTATATATTGTTGAAAGCCCTGAATGTCTACTTTCCAACGCAATTGGAAGCGCGCCAATTGGACTCCTGTAGCTCCAGAAAATCCTTTTCAAGTGCAGAGAGGTCAGAATCCAACAGCATCAGTAGTCCTCTTTTCAGCCTGAATCAGATTTTTGCTCAGCTCCCTCAATTTCAGCCAGAAAATACCTGAAATTATAGAAAAACACACAAACTCATAGTAAAGTCTAGAAATATGAATTTTTCCTAGAAACTAATGAAAATAAACTAAAAACTAACTAAAACATACTAAAAACTACATTAAATTAACCCCAAAAAGCGTATAAAACATCCGCTCATCACAACACCAAACTTAAACTGTTGCTGTCCCCAAGCAACTAGACAAATAAAATAGAATACAAATAAGTTACGAAGCAATAATATCTCAGATTTTTTGAGTGAAGCTCAAATTCTAATTAGATGAGCGGGACTAGTAGCTTTTTGCTTCCAAAGAGTTTTGGCATCTCACTTTATCCATTGAAGCTCAGAATGATTGGCATCTATAGGAACTTAGAATTCAGATAGTGTTATTGATTCTCCTAGTTCAGTATGTTGATTCTTGAACACAGCTACTTTATGAGTCTTGGCCGTGGCCCTAAGTACTTTGTTTTCCAGTATTACCACCGGATACATAAATGCCACAGACACATAATTGGGTGAACCCTTTCAGATTGTGACTCAGCTTTGCTAAAGTCCCCAATTAGAGGTGCCCAGGGTTCTTAAGCACACTCTTCTTTTTCCTTTGGACCTTGACTTTAACCGCTCAGTCTCAAGTTTTCACTTGACACCTTCACGCCACAAGCACATGGTTAGGGACAGCTTAGTTTAGTCGCTTAGGCCATGATTTGATTCCTTTAGGCCCTCCTATCCACTGATGCTCAAAGCCTTGGATCCTTTTTATTAACCTTGCCTTTTGGTTTTAAGGGCTATTGGCTTTTTCTGCTTGCTTTTCCTTTTTCTTTTATTTTCGCTCTCCTCTTTTTTTTTTTTTTTGCAAGCTTTTGTATTCACTGCTTTTTCTTACTTCAAGAATCATTTTTTTATGATTTTTCAGATTATCAAATAACATTTCTCCTTTTTCATCATTCTTTCTAGAGCCAACATATTTAACATTCATAATCATCAAATTCAAAAGACATATGCACTGTTCTAGCATTCATTCAGAAGATAAAAAGCATTGCCACCACATGTAAATAATTAGAATTTTTCTTATTAAAAACTCGAAAGAAATTGCCTCCTTATTCTAAAGAAAATCTGCTATTTTATTCATGTTTAATGATGATGAGAAAAATAAATTATAGTTTAATTGGAGATAAAATCAAAATATAGATACTAATTACTACTATTTATATATAACTTCTAAGGTAAAACTCAAATAAGAACAATTATCATAGAGTTAAGGCTAAGATTAGAACTCAACAACCTTGAAGTTGGGAAGTGGATGCCTCTTTAGTCTGTGGAGTGCTTGGCCCTTCAAGAGATAATTTCTGACGCTTTAATTCCTTCAGTTCACACCCTTGCTCTTCTTGTTCTCTGAGCAGTTTGCAGAGCATGCTCTTTTGATTTTGCTGTTCTTCCTTTATTTGGTCTATAGCTTCTTGCAACTTAGTAACAGATGCTTCAAGATGTTCCCAATATTCAAATTGAGGGATTTTCGGGAGAAATTCCTGTGCTCTTCTCTTGATGGGGTCATCCTACACTTGTTGTTTTTCCATTGTGGTTTTAGTGATTGGTTGCTCCACTGAGATATACTCCGTTATTCCCATCCTTACTCCAGCATCTTTACAGAGCATAGAGATTAAGCTTGGATAAGCCAATCTGGCATCTTTGGAGTTCTTGTTTGTAATTATGTAAAATTCACATGAAATCAGTTGATGAACTTCCACTTCTTTTCCCAACATAATGCAATGGATCATCACTCTTCTTTTAACGGTGACTTCAGAACGGTTGCTAGTGGGCAATATAGAGCGCCCAATGAAGTCCAGCCATCCTCTGGCGACTGGTTTGAGATTTTCTCTCTTGAGTTAATTTGGGACGCCCTTGCTGCTGGTGGTCCACCTGGCTCCAGGGATGCATATATCCTCTAGAATCTTATCCAGGCCCTTGTTTGTTCTCATCATTCTCCTATTAAAGGAGTCTGGGTCATCTTTCAGCTGAGGTAGCTTAAAGATCTCCCTGATTTTGTCAGGGTGGATGTGAATAATCTTTCCTCTGACCAAAGTCCGATAGTCATAGAGGGCAGTTCTAGATATTCTCTGCCTGTCTGTTTGCCACAGATTAGCGTAGAACTCCTGAACCATATTCCATCCCACTTTTGTTTCAGGATTAGCTAGGATTTTCCAGTTCCTGTTTCGAATCTGCTCTTGGATCTCCGGATATTCATCTTCTTTCAGATCGAACTTGACTTCCGAGATCACTGATCTTAGACCCATTATTTTGTAGTAATGGTCTGAATGTTCTTTGGTTAAGAACTTCCCTTGATTCCAAAGTGGTTTTGGAATACTCTCTTTCTTGTCTCTTGGAGTGGGTTGTTTTCCTTTAGGAGCCATGATCTTAGGGGGTATGGTTTAGTGATCACGGATAAACACACCAAACTTAGAGGTTTGCTTGTCCTCAAGAAAAAGAAAAGAAAGGAGAGGGATAGACGGGGAGCTAGGCGCAACTTGTGGAGGAGAGGGGGAGGGTCCGAGCCAATATTTAAGGGGTAGGGGGTAGGTTTCGAAAATCTTTTGAAAAAGATATGATAGAAAAAGTAATTTGGAAAAGATAAGTATGATATGAAAAGATGTGATTTAAAATTGAAAAGATATGAAAGATATTTGAAAAAGATAAATCTGACTTTTGAAAAAGATAATGTGGAGATTTGAAAAAGATATTGATGAGTTGAAAAGATTTTAGAAGGAAAAGAGATAGATTTGTTTTGGAAAATTTGAAAAAGAGTTGGATTGGATTGAGAAAAAAAGGATTTGTGTTTATAGATTAAGATACATTTGATATTTTTGAAATAAGGTTTTTAGAAATTAGGGTTAAAAGATTTTTGGAATTGAGAGTTTGTAACATGTTTATGCAAGAAATCATGAATTGAAACATGAAAATTAAAATTAAAATAAAAATTGTGAAGTAAAAACGAATTTACCTCCTCCCCACCATCCTGGCGTTTAAACGCCCAAATGCTGCATGTTTTGGGCGTTTAACGCCCAAATGCTGCTTCTCCTGGGCGTTCAACGCCCAGCTGTTGCTTCTTTCTGGCGTTGAATGCCAGGAACTCCTTTGTCACTGGGCATTTTTCTGAATGCCTAGGATGCTGTAAATCTGGCGTTAAACGCCCAGAAGGTGCTTCTTTCTGGCGTTCAACGCCGAGAAGATGCTTCCTTCTGGCGTTTAACGCCCAGATGGCTATCCTTACTGGCATTCAATGCCCAGTGGATACTTCTTTTGTGCGTTGAACGCCCAAAACAGCCTTTTACTGGCGTTTTCTTGCCAGTGAGCTCCTTTTTTTCTGTTTTGTGCTTTGAATCCTTCTGTAGCCCTGTGAACTTATGCAATTGATTCTTTACCTTGTTAATATTAAGCTCATGTAATTAAAATGAAAAATAAAATAAAATAAAATAAAATAAAATAAAATAACAGAAAAAGTTTGCTAATAGCTGGGTTGCCTCCCAGCAAGCGCTTCTTTATTGTCTTTAGCTGGACCATGCTGAGCTTTTAATCTAGCCTCAGCCTTGAGCACTCTTGCTCAACATTGCCTTCAAGATAGTGCTTGATTCTCTGTCCATTAACAATGAACTTCTTATCAGAATCAATGTCTTGAAGCTCCACATAACCGTATGGTGATACACTTGTAATCACATATGATCCCCTCCACCGGGATTTCAGTTTCCCGGAGAATAGCCTGAGCCTAGAGTTAAACAACAGAACCTTTTGTCCTGGTGCAAAGATTCTAGATGATAGCTTTCTGTCATGCCACCTTTTTTATTTCTCTTTATAAAGCTTGGCATTTTCGAAAGCAGTGAATCTGAATTCCTCTAGCTCATTCAGCTGGAGCAATCTTTTTTCTCCAGCTAATTTGGCATCAAAGTTTAGGAATCTGGTTGCCCAGTAGGCCTTATGTTCCAATTCCACGGGCAGGTGACAAGCCTTACCATACACAAGTTGGTATGGGGAGGTCCCTATAGGAGTCTTGAATGCTGTTCTGTAAGCCCACAGAGCATCATCCAAGCTTCGTGCCCAATCCTTTCTACGGGTTCTTACAGTCCGTTCCAGGATTCTTTTTAGTTCTCTGTTAGAAACTTCAGCTTGCCCATTTGTCTGTGGATGATATGGAGTCACCACCTTGTGGTGAATCCCATACCGGACCATGGCAGAGTAAAGCTGTTTGTTGCAGAAGTGAGTGCGCCCATCACTGATTAGTACCCTAGGGACACCAAACCTGCTGAAGATATGTTTCTGGAGGAACTTCAGCACTGTTTTAGTATCATTGGTGGGTGTGGCAACGGCCTCTACCCATTTTGATACATAGTCGACTGCCACCAGAATATATGTGTTTGAGTATGATGGTGGGAAAGGTCCCATGAAGTCAATTCCTCATACGTCAAACAACTCAATCTCCAAGATTCCTTGTTGAGGCATGGCGTAACCATGAGGCAGATTACCAGCTCTTTGGCAACTGTCACAGCTACGTACAAACTCTCGGGAATCTCTATAGAGTGTAGGCCAGTAGAAGCCACATTGGAGGACCTTGGTGGCTGTTCGCTCACCTCCGAAATGGCCTCCATATTGTGATCCATGGCAATGCCATAAGATCCTCTGTGCTTCTTCTCTAGGCACATACCTATGGATTATTCCGTCTACACATCTCTTAAAGAGATATGGTTCATCCCACAAGTAGTACTTTGCATCAGTAATTAATTTTTTTCTTTTGTTGCCTGCTGTACTCCTTGGGTATGAACCTTGCAACTTTATAGTTTGCAATGTCTACAAACCATGGTGTTTCCTGAATCTCAAACAAATGCTCATCCGGAAATGTTTCAGAGATCTCAATAGAGGGAAAGGACGCCCCTTCTACTGGATCTATCCGGGACAGATGGTCAGCCACTTGGTTTTCTGTCTCTCTTTTCTGTCTCTTATTTCTATATCAAACTCCTGCAGAAGCAACACCCATCTTATGAGCCTGGGTTTTGAATCCTGCTTTGTGAGTAGATATTTAAGAGCAGCATGGTCAGTGTACACAATCACTTTGGATCCTACTAAGTATGATCTAAAATTGTCAATGGCATAAACCACTACAAGCAATTCTTTTTCTGTGGTTGTGTAGTTTTTCTGGGCATCATTTAAAATACGGCTAGCATAATAAATGACATACAGAAGCTTGTCATGCCTCTGCCCCAGTACTGCACCAATGGCATGGTCACTGGAATCACACATTAGTTCAAATGGTAATGTCCAGTCTGGTGCAGAGATAACTGGTGCTGTGACCAGCTTAGCTTTCAGAGTTTCAAACGCCTGCAGGCACTCTATGTTAAACACAAATGGCGTGTCAGCAGCTAGCAGATTGCTCAGAGGTTTTGCAATTTTTGAAAAATCCTTTATAAACCTCCTGTAGAATCCTGCATGCCCCAGAAAGCTTCTGATTGCCTTAACATTAGCAGGTGGTGGTAATTTTTCAATTACTTCCACTTTAGCTTGATCCACCTCTATTCCCTTGTTTGAAATTTTATGCCCAAGGACAATTCCTTCAGTCACCATAAAGTGACATTTTTCCCAGTTTAAAACTAGGTTGGTCTCTTGGCATCTTTTCAGAACAAGTGTTAGGTGATCAAGACAGGAGCTGAATGAGTCTCTATATACTGAGAAGTCATCCATGAAGACTTCCAAAAATTTTTCCACCATATCAGAGAAAATAGAGAGCATGCATCTCCGAAAGGTTGCAGGTGCATTACACAGCCCAAATGGCATCCTTCTGTAAGCAAACACTCCAGATGGACATGTGAATGCTGTTTTTTCTTGATCCTGAGGATCTACTACAATTTGGTTGTAGCCTGAATAGCCATCCAAAAAGCAGTAATAATCATGACCTGCTAATCTTTCTAGCATCTGGTCTATGAATGGTAAAGGAAAATGATCCTTTCTGGTGGTTGTATTGATCCTTTTGTAGTCAATACACATGCGCCACCTTGTAACTGTTCTTGTAGGAACCAGTTCATTTTTTCCATTATGAACCATTGTCATGCCTCTCTTTTTGGGGACAACTTGGACAGGGCTCACCTAGGGGCTATCAGAAATAGGATAAATAATCCCAGCCTCCAGTAATTTGGTGACCTCTTTCTGCACCACTTCCTTCATGGCTGGATTTAGCCGCCTCTGTGGTTGAACCACTGGCTTAGCATTGTCCTCCAATAAGATCTTGTGCATGCATCTAGCTGGACTTATGCCCTTAAGGTCACCTATGGACCACCCAAGAGCTATCTTGTGTGTCCGTAGCACTTGAGTTAGTGCTTCCTCTTCCTGTGGATTTAAAGCAGAGCTTATGATCACTGGAAAAGTGTCACCTTCTCCCAGAAATGCATATTTCAGGGATGGTGGTAATGGTTTGAGCTCGGGTTTAGGAGGTTTTTCCTCTTCCTGAGGAAGTTTTAGAGGCTCTTTCAATTCCTCTGAATCCTCTAGATTAGGCGGAACATCTTTAAAGATGTTTTCCAGCTCTGATTCGAGACTCTCAGCCATGTTGATCTCCTCCACTAGAGAGTCAATAAGATCAATTTTCATGCAGTCTTTTGGTGTGTCTGGATGCTGCATGGCCTTGACAGCATTCAGCTTAAACTCATCCTCATTGACTTTCAGGGTTATTTCCCCCTTTTGGACATCAATGAGAGTTCGTCCAGTTGCTAGGAAAGGTCTTCCTAGAATGAGAGTAGCACTCTTGTGCTCCTCCATTTCCAGCACTACAAATTCAGTGGGAAAGGCGAATGGCCCAACCCTGACAATCATGTCCTCAATCATGCCTGATGGGTATTTAATGGAGCCATCAGCAAGTTGGAGACATATCCGGGTTGGTTTAACTTCTTCAGTTAAACCAAGCTTTCTGATAGTGGATGCAGGTATTAAGTTGATGCTTGCCCCAAGATCACATAAAGCTGTCTTGGTGCAATTACCTTCTAAGGTGCATGGTATCAAAAAGCTCCCGGGATCTTTAAGCTTTTCTGGAAAGCTTTTCAGAATGACTGCACTGCATTCTTCAGTGAGGAGAACTCTTTCAGTTTCTCTCTAATCCTTCTTATGACTCAAGATCTCTTTCATGAACTTGGCATAAGAAGGTATTTGCTCAAGTGCCTCTGCAAACGGAATCTTTATTTCAAGAGTCCTGAGATAATCTGCAAAGCAAGCAAATTGCTTATCCTGCTCCTCTTGGCGGAGTTTTTGAGGATAAGGTATCTTGGCTTTATATTCCTCAACCTTAGTTGCTGCAGGCTTATTTCTTACAGAAGTGGTTGGAGAAGCCTTTTTAGAGGGGTTGTTATCAGCACTTGTGTATGTCTGATCCCTCACTGGCATTTGAATGCTAGGGTTGGAAGCTGGAGTGACATTAGACGCCAACTCCTCACCTGTTCCTGGCGTCTGAACGCCAGAACTGTGCTTTCTTTGGGCGTTCAATGCCAAGTCCTTGCTTGTTTCTGGGGTTGAACGCTAGGACTAAGCATGGTTTGGGCGTTCAACGCCAGCTTTCCACCCAATTTCTGGCATTTGAGTGCCAGAATTATTCCTCTCCGGGCTCTTACTGTCCTCAAATGGATTTTGGGTAGTTTGCTCATTTCTTGACTTCCTGCTACCTTGAGGTGGGGCATCTAATGTTGTCCCACTTCTTAATTGAACTGCTTGGCACTCTTCTGTTATTTGTTTTGACAGCTGCTGCTTTGTTTGCTTTAATTGTACTTCCATATATTATATTAGCCATTCTTGTCTCTTGTAGTCTCTCCTTAAATTTGGCTAACTGTTTTGTTAGAAAATTCAATTGCTGATTGAACTCAGTAGCTTGTTCTGCAGAGCTGAGTTCAACAGTCACTGTTTTAGCATCTTCTTTCATGGAAGGTTCACTACTTAGGTACAGATGCTGATTTCTGGCAACTGTATCAATGAGCTCTTGAGCTTCTTCAATTGTCTTTCTCATGTGGATAGATCCACCAGCTGAATAATCTAGAGAAATCTGAGCCCTTTCTGTAAGCCCATAATAGAAGATGTCTAACTGAACCCTCTCTGAAAACATTTCAGAGGGGCATTTTCTTAGCATCTCTCTGTATCTCTCCCAAGCATCATAAAGAGATTCATTATCTCATTGTTTAAAGCCTTGGATGTCCAGCCTTAGCTGTGTCATCCGTTTTGGAGGAAAGTATTGATTCAGGAATTTTTTTGTCAGTTGTTTCCATGTCCTTATGCTAGCCTTAGGTTGGTTGTTTAACCACCTCTTAGCTTGGTCTTTTATAGCGAACGGAAACAGTAATAATCTGTAGACATCCTGATCTACTTCCTTATCATATACTGTGTCAGCAATCTAAAAAAACTGTGCCAGAAACTCTGTAGGTTCTTCCTGTGGAAGACCGGAATACTGGCAACTTTGCTGCACCATAATAATGAGTTGAGGATTCAACTCAAAGCTACTGACTCCAATGGAGAGTATACAGATACTACTCCCATATGAAGCAGTAGTAGGGTTAGCATATGACCCCAGAGTCCTTCTGGACTGTTCAATTCCACTTAGATCCATGATGGAAAAAAGGAAATTGATACGAATAGCAAATAGAATATATTTTTATATTTTTTTTTGTAAAAGGGGAACGAATAAATAATAAAAGAAAAGAGAATAAAATAGTTTGAAATTAAATATAGAATTCAAAAATTAAGAACAAAAAATTTAAGACTAAAATAATTACTTAATTAAGAAGATTTGAAAAATTTTGGATATGATTTTTGATATAAATTTGAATTTTGAAATTTTAAAACTAAGATAAGATAAAATAAAAAATTTTAAAATAAAATCCGAATTTTTAAAAGGAAAATTCGAAAAATCAATTAAAATAAAGGAAAAAGATATTTTTGAATTCAATGAGGAAAGAGAAAAACAATAAAAAGACACAAAACTTAAAATTTTTAGATCTAATGCTCCTTATTTTCGAAAATTTTTGGAGGGAAACACCAAGGAACACCAAACTTAAAAATTTTAAGATCAAAACACAAGGAAGACTCAAGAACACTTTGAAGATTCACAAGAACAACAAGAACATGAAGATAGAACACCAAACTTAAAATTATTAGAAAACCAAAACAAAATTTTCGAAAACTAAAGAAAAATCAACAAGAAAACACCAAACTTAAAGTTTGGCACAAGATTTATTCAAAGAAAAATTAATTTTGAAAAAGTTTTTAACAAGAAGATAGCCAATTACCAAGAACATAAACCAACGCTCTAGCCAATTGAGCTGTAAATGTAACACTTATTTTGAAGAAGTATTTTTAATAACTAAGAATAGAATTTTTTTCGAAAACTAATGTCTTGCAAAAGCACAAGAAAAACAAGAAAAACTAAAGATCAAACAAGAACAACTTGAAGATCCAAGAAAAACAAAGAACATAAATTCAAAAATTTTAAAGGAAAATATAAAACATGCAATTGACACCAAACTTAAAATATAAAACTAAACTCAAACAGAAAAAATCAATTATTAGTAAAAAAATAAAATTTCGAAAAACTTGAAAAAGAAAATAAGGATTCTAAAAGAAAGTAAAAGACTCTGACCCAATTGACAAAATTTCCTAATCTAAGCAACAAAATGAACCATCAGTTGTCCAAACTCGAACAATCCCCGGAAACGGCGACCTTCGTCATAATGAAGCGCGAATGAACATCTTAGATAGGAACAAGCGTATTTGAATAGAAAACAGAAATACTTGCATTAATTCATTGAGACACAGCAGAGCTCCTCACCCCCAACTATGGATTTTAGAGACTCATGCCGTGAAAGAGTACAAAGTTCAAATATAAAAATGTCATCCGATACAAAATAAATCTCTAAAAGTTGTTTAAATACTCAACTAGTAACCTAGGTTTACAGAAAATGAATAAACTATGATAGATGGTGCAAAAATCCACTTCTGGGGCCCATTTGGTGTGTACTGGGGCTGGGACTTAAGCTTCTCATGTGCCTAGGCTGTTTCTGGAGTTAAACGCCATGTTGTAACCTGTTTCTGGCGTTCAACTCCCATTTGTAACCTGTTTCTGGCGCTGAACGCCAGACTGCAACATGGAACTGGCGTTGAACGCCAGTTTATGTCGTCTATCCTTGAGCAAAGTATAGACTATTATATATTGCTGGAAAGCCCTGGATGTCTAATTTCTAACGCAATTAAAAGCGCGCCAATTGGACTCTTGTAGCTCCAGAAAATTCATTTCGAGTGCAGAGAGGTCAGAATCCAACAGCATCAGCAGTCCTCTTTTCAGCCTGAATAAGATTTTTGCTCAGCTCCCTCAATTTCAGCCAGAAAATACCTGAAATTACAAAAAAACATACAAATTCATAGTAAAGTCCAGAAATATGAATTTTGCCTAGAAACTAATGAAAATAAACTAAAAACTAACTAAAACATACTAAAAACTACATGAAAGTAACCCCAAAAAGCGTATAAAACATCCGCTCATCAGAGCATCAAGAGAACTCCATCATCCTCCATGAAATTAGAGAAGATCAAAGAGCTATGAGGGAGGAGCAAGAAAGACAAGGAAGAGACATAGAGGAGTTCAAGAGCACCATTGGTTCTTCAAGGAGAGGAAGACGCCACCCTCACTAAGGTGGACTCATTCCTTAATCTCCTTGTCTATTTATTTCCTGTTTTTCGATTTCTGAGCTTTATGTTTATTTATATTTGTGTCTTATTACATGATCATCAGTGTCTAAGTGTCTATGCCTTAAAGTTATGAATATGAATCCAGCACCTCTCTTGAATGAAAACTGTTCTAAAAACAAAAGAACAAGAAGTACATGGTTTCGAATTCATCCTTGAAACTAGTTTAATTATTTTGATGTGGTGGCAATACTTTTTGTTTTCTAATTGTATGCTTGAACAGTGCATATATCTTTTGAAGTTGTTGTTTATGAATGTTAAATATGTTGGCTCTTGAAAGAATGACGACAAGGAGACATGTTATTTGATAATCTGAAAAATCATAAAAATGATTCTTGAAGCAAGAAAAAGCAGTGAATACAAAAGCTTGCAGAAAAAAATAATAGCGAAAAAAAAGAAACAAAAAGAAAAAGCAAGCAGAAAAAGCCAAAAGCTCTTTAAACCAAAAGGCAAGAGCAAAAAGTCAATAGCCCTTGAAACCAAAAGGCAAGGGTAAATAAAAAGGATCCAAGGCTTTGAGCATCAGTGGATAGGAGGGCGTAAAGGAATAAAATCCTGGCCTAAGCGGCTAAACTAAGCTGTCCCTAACCATGTGCTTGTGGCGTGAAGTTGTCAAGTGAAAACTTAAGACTGAGCGGTTAAAGTCAAGGTCCAAAGCAAAAATAAGAGTGTGCTTAAGAACCCTGGACACCTCTAATTGGGGACTTTAGCAAAGCTGAGTCACAATCTGAAAAGGTTCACCCAGTTATATGTCTGTGGCATTTATGTATCCGGTGGTAATACTGGAAAACAAAGTGCTTAGGACCACGGCCAAGACTCATAAAGAAGCTGTGTTCAAGAATCAACATACTGAACTAGGAGAATCAATAACACTATCTGAATTCTAAGTTCCTATAGATGCCAATCATTCTAAACCTCAATGGATAAAGTGAGATGCCAAAACTATTCAAGAGGCAAAAAGCTACAAGTCCCGCTCATCTGATTGGAGCTAAGTTTCATTGATATTTTGGAATTTATAGTATATTCTCTTCTTTTCATCCGATTTGATTTTCAGTTGCTTGGGGACAAGCAACAATTTAAGTTTGGTGTTGTGATGAGCGGATAATTTATACGCTTTTTGGCATTGTTTTTTCATAGTTTTCAGTATAATTTAGTTAGTTTTTAGTATATTTTTATTAGTTTTTAATTAAAATTTGCATTTCTAGAGTTTACTATGAGTTTGTGTGTTTTTATGTGATTTCAGGTAAATTCTGGCTAAAATTGAGGGACTTGAGAAAAATTAGAGTCAGAGGTTGAAGAACGACTCTAGATGCTGTTAGATTCTGACCTCCCTGCACTCAAAGTAGATTTTCTGGAGCTAAAAAACTTCAAATGGCGCGCTCTTAATTGCATTGGAAAGTAGACATCCAGGGCTTTCCAGCAATATATAATAGTCCATACTTTGATTAAGGATAGATGACGTAAACTGGCATTGAACGCCAGTTCCATTCTGCATTCTGGAGTCAAACGCCAGAAACAGGTTGCAAAGTGGAGTTAAACGCCAAAAACAGGTTACAAACTGGCGTTCAACTCCAAGAAAGACCTCTACACGTGTAAAGCTCAATGCTCAGCCCAAGCACACACCAAGTGGGCCCCGGAAGTGGATTTCAGCATCATTTACTCATTTCTGTAAACCCTAGTAACTAGTTTAGTATAAATAGGACTTTTTACTATCTTTGTAGGGGATCTTTTGATCAGTTTTATGCTATCTTAGACTTTCATGGGGGCTGGCCATTCGGTCATGCCTGGACCATTATCACTTACGTATTTTCAAACGGTAGAGTTTCTACACACCATAGACTAAGGTGTGGAGCTCTGCTGTTCCTCACGAATTAATACAAAGTACTACTGTTTTTCTATTCAATTCAAGCTTATTCCTATTCTAAGATATCCATTCGCACCCAAGAACATGATGAATGTGATGATTATGTGACGCTCATCATCATTCTCACTTATGAACGTGTGCTTGACAAACACTTCCGTTCTACATGCAAACAAGCTAGAATGAATATCTGTTAGATATCTAATACAGAGGACCGAGTCCGAGATATTAGAATCTTCGTGGTATAAGTTAGAACCCATGGATGGCCATTCTTGAGATCCGGAAAGTCTAAACCTTGTCTGTGGTATTCCGAGTAGGATCTGGGAAGGGATGGCTATGATGAGCTTCAAATTCGTGAGTGCTGGGCGTAGTGACAGACGCAAAAGGATAGTAAATCCTATTCGAGTATGATCGAGAACCGACAGATGATTAGCCATGCAGTGACAACACATTGGACCATTTTCACAGAGAGGATGGGATGTAGCCATTGGCAACGGTGATGCCCTACATAAAGCTTGCCATGGAAAGGAGTAGGAATGATTGGATGAAGACAGCAGGAAAGCAGACGTTCAGAGGAACGAAAGCAACTCTATACGCTTATCTGAAAACTCACCAATGAATTACATAAGTATCTCTATCCTATTTTAATTATCTTTTGGTACACTATAATCTCTTAATACATTTGAATCCGCCTAACTGAGATTTACAAGGTGACCTGATGCGCATAAACTTGTTATGCTACGATTTCGGAAATTGCACGATCGGCAAAATTCCTTCCGACAAGTGCACCGGTTATCGTCAAGTAAAAACTCACAATAGAGTGAGGTCGAATCCCACAAGGATTGGTTGAGTGAGCAATTCGAACTGCATCAAAATCTTCATGTTGAATGATTTAAGACAAGCATGACTATTTGGCCCAAAATGATTACTTAAGGCTCAAGAAAATGCATAAAACAACTAAAAATAAAAGAAAAAGGCTAGTGAAACTAGCCTAAGATGCCTTGGCATCATGACCATAGCTTGCTTCAAGCCGACAATCTCCGTGGGATCGACCCTTACTCACGTAAGGTTTATTACTTGGACGACCCAGTGCACTTGCTGGTCAGCTATGCGAAGTTGTGACAAAGAATTAAGATTATGAACGTGCGTATAAAGTTTTCAGCGCGTTACCAAGGAATGGAACCGTCACGATTTCTGTGCACCACTTGTATTTGTGATTTTTTTATTCGGGTTTATGCTGAAGTATTATAGTTTTTAAGAGATTGACTGGATGGTAAATTTTGAAAGAAGTAGAAAGTGAGTAATATGTCCCATAATCAAAATTAAGAAAAATAATCAACAGAAGAAATAAATTGGTTAATCATAAGAAAAGAATAGTTTAGAGAAAAGATTCATAAAAAAGTAATGATCACTGCCGTAAAACAAACTTTTTTTTGTATATCTTTTTATGATAATTCTAAAATCCCTCTACTGAGACCTTCGAGTAAGGTTCTCACCCCCTACAACCCTATATTTTTCAGGAAATAGACGAGAAACATGAATTTCCAACAAGAAACATGAATTTCCAGCAAGTCTAAGGTGAGATATCTCTTCCTAACATACTGAGTGAGATTTGGTCAGTTGAGAGTTTTTGGATTTAAAGTTGTTCTTGATGTGATTTAGGAGGAAAAAGTGCTTTAAGAACACTTCAAAGAGTAACCGGATTTGGAGCAGCAAATCAAGGTAGGGTGTCACGAAATTAATCTTGATTATTTGTGTTTGAGTTGTGTGAATGTTGTATAAATTGGCTGAGCTAAAAATTGGTTGCTTATATGATTGATTCTTGGTGAAAATTTGGTGAAATTTTGATGAAATTTGATGAAATTCAAGCTTTAAAGTTCATGTTCTTGGGTAGCTGGAAAAACGAAACTCTAAGCTTAAATTGAGGTTCAATTTGTGTTGAAATCATGTAGAAAAGATGGGGTTTTAGTGGCTGCTAATTTATTATGACTTATAGTAAAAATCGGTTGCTGAAAAGACTGAAAAACGGGTAAAAACAGAGAAAGAATCTGAAGAATTTACGAAGAACATGAAGAACACTTTGAGTGTGATGAAGAACAATGAAGAACACCTTTTTGATTCATAAAAGGGCAAGGAAGTAATTAATTTGGTGTTTGGAGGGTTATTTGATAATTTCTGAAAGTTAGGGTGGTAAAAGTAGAAATATTAAAAGTTACGGGTGATAAAAAGTGAATTTTAAAGGTTAAAAGTAAAGTTAAGTTAATTTTCGAAAATTTAATGATAAAATAATAAAATCAGAGCAGAGTAAAGAAACATAGAGAACAGAGTAACCAGAGCAGAATAAAGGGATACAAAGAAAAGAGTAATCAGAGCAAAGACAAAGAACAAAGAGAAAAGAGTAATGTGATAAAGAGAAATGGTTTGAATTAAGATGTTGTAAAAGTGAAAGATGTAAAGTTTGTACAGTATGATTGAACAGAGAAAGAAAGAGGTACAGCATAAAAATGTGAAAATGATGATGAATAATGAGAATGATAATGAATGGTGATAATGAGAATGATTATGTGATGATTTTGTTGCTTGAGGCAACCCAAGAGATATTTATTTGTTGCTTGAGGCAACCCAAGAGATGTGTTTATTCATTTGTTGCGTTAAGGCAACTCCAGATATACTTGTATGATCATCTGCTGCAGTGAGGCAGTCAGATAGATAATAGTGTGATCACTGAGAACACTTCCCTACGGTACAGATCCATATTTTATTTCTGTAAGGCAGAGGGGTTATTTCCTGCTACAGAAGTACCGTGACCACCTGTTCCATTTCTGTAGTGGCATAGGGGTTATTTCCTGTATACAGAAGGTGTGTCGGCATACATCCCTGCAGTGGCAGATGTGTTATTTCCTGCGTGCAGTGGACCCTGTGGTGGCAGAGGGGTTATTTCCTGTACACAGGGGTATAGCCAATAGGAAAGCCTTATCCAGACAGAGGTTGCTGGATAACGTCGGGAGCGGGTTAGTAACCGACAGATGAGCTCATTACCTGCACTAGGGCTAGACATGCATCATACTTGGTTGCGCATTTCCTTTGTTATGTTTTTGGTATGAATGTATGCTTTCCTTGTTTGTATTCCATTCTCTGCGCTTGTGATATTTTCTTGTATTCTTCTGTTTGTGTTCTGCTATCTGTTTTCTCTATCTTCTCTATTTATCTGTGTTTTCTAATTACTGCTTCCTTGTATTCTGCTAATAGTCTGCTAAACAACATAGAATTAATGAATGTAACTAATAACCCCGACCCTACTAAGAACTCCCCAGTTCTTACCCCTTCCCTCTCCCTTCCCCCTTCAGATGGAAGTAAGAGTACCTTACCATAGTTCGCTGATGACTGTTCGCAAGAAGAGGATTCTGCTCTAGATAGCCTTCTGAGTCTAGGGTGAATATCGTTCTCTGATTATATGTAAATATATTGAGACCAGCCAACGTCTGAACCCCTTCGTATGTGCACTTTAACCTAAATCCTGTGTACGAGATTCCTATTTTGTGGATACTTCATGAGGTACCAGAGAGACGTCCTGTGGAAAAGTCTGATCGTGTAGAGGAGTAGTAGATGATGTTCTATCTTTTGATGAAGTTCCACCTGACTTGAGTTGTGAAGACTTAGAACTTACTTTCCCTCGCTTTAGTAGTTTAGAGGGACTAGGTGAGTATAGAGTCTAGGCTAGCCTAGGGGCCAGCTTAGGGACCTCTTGAACAGGTCAGGACCTGGGATGTTGTATGTATGTATGTATATGTATATAGTTATTATCTAGCTATACCTAGAGGTGTTCTAACTAAAGGTCTATACTCTAATAAATGCTGGATAACTGAATGTTGCTAGCTACTTGTGATGTATTTATGTGTGGTTGCTTATAATTGTTTTATCTGTTATCAGCTATGAGTTGATTATGAATGATTCCGTCTATTAATCCAAATGTTTTCAAAAAAAAAAAGTACCTCGCTAACTAACTACGCTTTTAACAACGAATCAGGCTCATATAATAAATAATAGATAATATATAGGATGACAAATTGGTAGCACTCAGTTTCTGGTATGTCCTAGGCGTACTGAAAATTGGGACGTTACAATTTGTTATCAGAGCAGTTCGTTCCCAGTAGAGCCTGGGGAGTGGACTGACTATGCTTCATTGCATACTTTGCTTGTGTGTCTCACGCCATTAGGGTATCTTTAAGATACATTTGGCATGAATGTCTATGAGTGCTCATTTTGGAAATGTTTGTGCCTTACTTGAAATATTAAGACTGATCACCTTAATGTGGATTGTTTGGTGCGGATAGGACCTTAATGACTGCAAATAGACATAGTTTAATTGAGTTCCGAATGACGAATCGATGCGAGGCACAGCTATCCTCATAGCTGTTATGATCTCCATGGTTATGGTTATGTTATATTTGGATGCTGTAAGGAACGAACGCTTATTTTACTTGTGAGGAATCTGGACACACAGCTAGGATGTACCCAAGAAAGTTTTTTCGGAATCTAGTGCGAACCCAGCAACAAGGTCGAGTGTTTGCCATGACTGCTGATAATGCTATGCAATCAGACGCCCTGATCCAAGGTCAGTGTATTGTCAAAGATCGATTTCTAACTGTACTGTATGACTCGGGTGCATCGCATTCCTTTGTTTCTTTAACTGTTGCTCGTGAGTTGGGACTAGATTTCTTTGAGTTGAACTTTAATCTGATTGTCCATACACCTGCATCCCAAAATACTTTGACTAGTTTAGTGTGCCTGCAATTACCATTCACTATTAGGAACAGAACTTTTATACATGATCTAATCTATTTGCCTCTATGTGGTTTAGAAGTTATTCTAGGGTTAGATTGGTTATCTAAGTATCATGTTTTCCTTGATTGCTATGAAAGAACTGCTGTTATTCCGTCTGATAGTTTAGATATTAAACCATTTCTGTCTCATACTTTATATCGGAATTCCGTAAGAGTTGCATTAGACGGGAGTGATTGTGAGGGGTACGTTCTGTTAGCGGCTAGCTCGAATGATAGTGAACTAAGCTTAGAACGAATCCAAGTGGTGAAGGAATTTCCTAATATTTTCCCGGACGACGTACCTGAGTTTCCTCCTCAGCGAGAGATAGAATTCAGCATTGAACTTGTACCTGAAACCGGACCGATTTTCATAGTACCGTACTGGATGTCACCACTGGAACTTGCAGAGTTGAAGAAGCAGTTGGATGAGCTATTTAGAAAAAAAAATTTATTCGTCCCAGCGCATCAGCTTGGGGAGCTCTGGTGTTGCTATTAAAGAAGAAGGATGGTGGAATGTGACTTTGTGTAGATTACCGACAGTTAAATAAAGTCACTATCAAGAACAAGTACCCACTTCCACGAATAGATGATTTGATGGATCAGTTAAAAGGTGCAACTGTGTTTTCGAAGATTGATTTGCGATCGGGCTATCACTAGATTCGAGTGAAAGAGTCAGATATACCGAAGACTGCATTTAGAACTCAATATGGTCACTATGAGTATACGGTTATGTCGTTTGGACTAACTAATGCTCCTGCGATTTTCGTGGATTACATGAATCGTATTTTTCGTCCGTACCTTGATCAGTTCATAGTAGTCTTCATAGACGATATTCTCATCTATTCGAAGACAGAAAGAGTGCATGAAGAGCATCTAAGGACTGTATTGCAGACACTGAGGACTCGGAAGTTATATGATAAACTATCAAAGTGCAAATTCTGGACAGCGAAGGTGGATGGAGTTCCTGAAGGACTATGATTTTAAGTTAAGTTATCACCCAGGAAAAGCGAACGTAGTGGCAGACGCTTTGAGCAGGAAGAATTTGAATATCTCTTGGATGATGATAAAGGAAGAAAAGTTACTCGCGAAATTTGAGGACCTTAAGTTGGCTATGACTAAGACGTCAAGTGGAGTCCGTTTGGCCCAATTGCATATAACACCAGATTTTAAGATTAGGATTCAGCAAGCACAAGCAAAGGATTCAGAAATGATGACGATGCTGAGAAGGATGAAAGTAGAGGAACTAGAAGCTGTAAGACTAGATCGTAGCAGCCTCTGGAGATGTAAGAACAGAATTTGTGTGCCTAGCTTTGGAGATTTGCGGCAAAGGATTCTTGCAGAAGCTCATCAAAGTATATTTTCTATGCATCCTGGAGTAACAAAGATGTATCAAGGATTTGAAACAAATGTTCTGGTAGCTGGGCATAAAGAAAGAGGTAGCTGATTATGTCTCAAAATGTTTAACCTGCCAGAAGGTGAAGGTGGAACACTAGAAACTGTCAGGAACCCTGCAACCCTTGGAAATACCATAATGGAAATAGGAGCAGATCACTATGGATTTTATCACGGGATTGCCAAGGACCTCAATAGGACATGATGCTATTTGGGTGATTATGGACAGGTTAACAGAATCAACACATTTTCTTCCGATTCGAGTTGACTATACTTTAGAAAGGCTAGCACGGCTATATATTCAAGAAATCGTACAATTGCACGGGATACCTTCGTCAATTGTTTCAAATCGAGATCCGAGGTTTACTTCCAGATTCTAGGGAGCTTTCCAGAAAGCTTTAGGAACAGAATTGCATATGAGTACATCATACCATCCTCAAATAGACGGACAATCAGAGCGAACAATCCATACATTGGAAGACATGTTAAGATCTTGTGTGATGGATAACCAGGGCAGTTAGGATAGGTATTTGCCATTGGTCGAGTTCGTCTACAACAACAGTTACCAACAAAGTATCGGGATGGCACCATATGAAGCTCTCTACGGAAGGAGATGTCAGACACCAATGTGTTGGAATGATGACGGAGAAGCTAGTGTCTTAGGTCCAGACTTAGTGTAAGAAACTACTGAGAAGATAAAGGGGATTCGCCAGAAGATCCAGACCGCACAGAGCCGTCAAAAGAGCTATGCCGATAATAGACGTAGACCCTTAGAGTTTAGTGAGGGAGATCATGTCTTTCTAGAAGTAACATTGATTACTGGAATAGGTAGAGTCCTTAAGACTAAGAAGCTTAACCCATGATACATAGAACCTTTCCAAATACTTAAAAGAGTCGGTCTTGTAGCTTATCAAATAGCCCTTCCTCCTTATTTATCAAACCTTCATGATGTTTTTTTTTATGTCTCGCAACTTAAGAAATATGTTCCCGATGATAGTCACGTTTCACAACCAAAAACAGTACAGTTATAAAATGATTTGACATATCAAGCATCACCAGTTCAGATCGTAGAAAGAAGTGATAAGCAGCTAAGAGGCAAGACTGTTCGCTTAGTCAAAGTAGCATGGGAACCAAGAGGAGAAGAAGAGCACACTTGGGAATTGGAAGATAAGATGAGAGCTGGTTACTCGCATCTATTCTCAGGTAACTAAAATTTTGAGGGCAAAATTTTCTTTTAGGAGGGTAGAATGTAACAACCCCGGTTTTCGAGAACGCGAAATCTTTTCTGAAAGTACGGATTTCTCCGGAAGATCAGTAAGGGGAAAACCTTTGATATATCATCAAGTATCTCAATCCTCATTGTCATTATGTCATCTTTAAGTTAGAACCTTTTCCGAGACAAGCTCGATAACGCGGTCACGAAGAACCTGGTTTTTGAACCGTATCAGCTAGAAGTTTTGATTTGGTTTTTTGTAAATAGTCTCAGTTTGACAAACCGGACTCGATTTATGAGAGAAGAGAGATAATAGGATGATATTATCATTATATTAGTATTAGAAGCTTCTTGAATAATATTATAAGGTTACCTGGTCAGTTTTAGTTAAAAACAGAAAATCGGTTTAATCGGATTTACGGTTTACTGGTGCAGCTTAGCACCAACACTCTCTGATGAATTTAGTAATGCTAAGGCCTCATTATACATGTACTATTCTCATAATAAATATGTTACTAGTGTCATTTATGCTAGTAGCTCAGAAAATAATTTTTAGAGATGTTTTTACGAGTGTTTCGATACACCTAGTTTTAGTAGTTGTACACCAGAGATATTTTAATATTATTTTAATCCACCTCCAAGACAACCAATCACAACTCACCTTACACCCCCAAGACCTCCAAGGCTGTCTCATTTCTTCATTTTGGCCGAAAATAACAAGAGAGAAAAGAGAGAAACTTTCATGAACACTTAATGTTCAAAGCTTGATTTCTTCTGAACTAAAACTCAAATCAAAACTCCGATTTCACCAAAATGATCCTCTCTTCTTCCTCTACATAACCATTTGACTTATCAAGGATGGAAATAAGGTGAGATGGCTGTTTCCCTCCCATTTCAATTCGGTTTTCAAGGAAAACCATGCAAAACATGTGTTTTCTTGATGTTCTTCCTTAGGAATCATGCTTAACTTGACTTGAGGGCTAAGAAACGTGAATTTCCAGCAAGTCTAAGGTGAGATATCTCTTCCTAACATACTGAGTGAGATTTGGTCAGTTGAGAGTTTTTGGATTTAAAGTTGTTCTTGATGTGATTTAGGAGGAAAAAGTGCTTTAAGAACACTTCAAAGAGTAACCGGATTTGGAGCAGCAAATCAAGGTAGGGTGTCACGAAATTAATCTTGATTATTTGTGTTTGAGTTGTGTGAATGTTGTATAAATTGGCTGTGTGAAAAATTGGTTGCTTATATGATTGATTCTTGGTGAAAATTTGGTGAAATTTTGATGAAATTTGATGAAATTCAAGCTTTAAAGTTCATGTTCTTGGGCAGCGGGAAAAACGAAACCCTAAGCTTAAATTGAGGTTCAATTTGTGTTGAAATCATGTAGAAAAGATGGGGTTTTAGTGGCTGCTAATTTATTATGAATTATAGTAAAAATCGGTTGCTGAAAAGACTGAAAAATGGATAAAAACAGAGAAAGAATCTGAAGAATTTACGAAGAACATGAAGAACACTTTGAGTGTGATGAAGAACAATGAAGAACACCTTTTTGATTCATAAAAGGGCAAGGAAGTAATTAATTTGGTGTTTGGGGGGTTATTTGGTAATTTCTGAAAGTTATGGTGGTAAAAGTAGAAATATTAAAAGTTACGGGTGGTAAAAAGTGAATTTTAAAGGTTAAAAGTAAAAGTAAAGTTAATTTTCGAAAATTTAATGATAAAATAATAAAAAATAATAAAATATTAAATAATAATATTTAATTAAAAATAATATTTTAATAAAAATAATAAAATAATGCGAAAAAGGCAATTTTTTGTAAAAGCTTTAGAAAGATAACTTTAAGCATAGAATCTCATAATTACCTTCATAAAGCACTTAGGGAGTGGTAAAAACATATTAGTGAGGCAAAGATAAATAAAAGATAAAAAGTTGAAGAAAAGATAAAAATCGAAGAAAAAGTCTGTAAAGTTTTAATGA
>NC_029789.2:57976735-58011311 GCF_000816755.2 Arachis ipaensis
CTAACTACTAACTATTCATACCGAAATTTACATAAGCTTTAAATACATACGTTAAACAGAGAAATCAGAGCAGAGTAAAGAAATACAGAGAACAGAGTAACCAGAGCAGAATAAAGGGATACAAAGAAAAGAGTAATCAGAGAAAAGCAAAAAGACAAAGAGAAAAGAGTAATGTGATAAAGAGAAATCGGGTTATTTCCTGTATACAGAAGGTGTGTCGGCATACATCCCTGCAGTGGCAGATGTGTTATTTCCTGCGTGCAGTGGACCCTGTGGTGGCAGAGGGGTTATTTCCTGTACACAGGGGTATAGCCAATAGGAAAGCCTTATCCAGACAGAGGTTACTAGATAACATCGGGAGCGGGTTAGTAACCGACAGATGAGCTCATTACCTGCACTAGGGCTAGACATGCATCATACTTGGTTGCGCATTTTCTTTGTTATGTTTGTGGTATGAATGTATGCTTTCCTTGTTTGTATTCCATTCTCTGCGCTTGTGATATTTTCTTGTATTCTTCTGTTTGTGTTCTGCTATCTGTTTTCTCTATCTTCTCTATTTATCTGTGTTTTCTAATTACTGCTTCCTTGTATTCTGCTAATAGTCTACTAAACAACATAGAATTAATGAACGTAACTAATAACCCCGACCCTACTAAGAACTCCCCATTTCTTACCCCTTCTCTCTCCCTTCCCCCTTCAGATGGAAGTAAGAGTACCTTACCATAGTTCGCTGATGACGGTTCGCAAGAAGAGGATTCTGCTCTAGATAGTCTTCTGAGTTTAGGGTGAATATCGTTCTCTGATTATATGTATATACTGTGAGACCAGCCAACGTCTGCACCCCTTCGTATGCGCACTTTAACCTAAATCCTGTGTACGAGATTCCTATTTTGTGGATACTTCATGAGGTACCAGAGAGATGTCCTGTGGAAAAGTCTGATCGTGTATAGGAGTAGCAGATGATGTTCTATCTTTTGATGATGTTCCACCTAACTTGAGTTGTGAAGACTTAAAACGTACTTTCCCTCGCTTTAGTAGTTTAGAAGGACTAGGTGAGTATAGAGTCTAGGCTAGCCTAGGTGCCAGCTTAGGGACCTCTTGAATAGGTCAAGACCTGGGATGTTGTATGTATGTATGTATATGTATATAGTTATTATCTAGCTATACCTAGAAGTGTTCTAACTAAAGGTCTATACTCTAATAAAAGATGGATAACTGAATGTTGCTAGCTACTTGTGATGTATTTATGTGTGGTTGCTTATAACAATTTTATCTGTTATCAGCTATGAGTTGATTATGAATGATTCCGTCTATTAATCCAAATATTTTCAAAAAAAAAAAGTACCTCGCTAACTAACTACGCTCTTAACAATGAATCAGGCTCATATAATAAATAATAGATAATATATAGGATGACAAATTGGTAGCACTCAGTTTCTGGTATGTCCTAGGCGTACTAAAAATTGGGTCGTTACATCCCGCAGGGCTCGTATCATTCCCTCCCTCCTAAAAAATATTCTTTCTCGAATTTCCATTCAAATCAAAAGGAGATAGGTGATAGAAATTTAAAGTAGCTGATACATTATACTCACCTGGAAGGTCAATCTTGTAAGCATTGTTATTGATCCTTTCGAGCACCTGAAATGGACCATCATCCCTAGGGTCTAACTTGGATTTTCTTTGAGTAGGAAACCTCTCCTTTCTCAAATGATCCCATATCCAGTCATTAGGTTCAAAGACAAGTTGTCTTTGTGCTTTATTCACACGTTGAGCTCTCAACTTATTTTTCTTTTCAAGTTACTCACGTGCTTTCAAGTGCATTGCTTTAACCTTTTCAGCTTTACCTTCTACATCCAAGCTAACAAGATCACTCAAAGGCAAAGGTAATAAGTGCAAAAGGAGAAAAACCAGTAGAAGAATGAATAGTTCTATTATAAGCAAACTCAATAAAAGATAAATAATCTTCCTAAATTTTCAAATTCTTACCAACAACAGCACGTAATAAGGTCCCTGATGTTCTATTTACTACTTCAGTTTGACCATCAATCTGAGGATAACAAGGAGTAGAGTATAATAATTTTGTGCCTAATTTACCCCTAAAACTTTCCAAAAATGACAAAAAAATTTTACGTCACAATCAGAAACAATAGTTTAGGGAAAACCATACAAGCGCATAACATATCTAAAGAACAGATCAGCAGTATTTGTTGCATCATCAGTTTTCTGGCATGCAATAAAATGAGCTATTTTACTAAATCTGTCTACCACAAAAGAATGCTATCTTTACCTTTTTTAGTTTGAGGTAAACCAAGAACAAAATCCATAGAAATATCAACCCACGGATGCATAGGAACAAGTAAATGTGCATACAAACCATGTGGTAAAGACTTTGATTTAGCTTGTTTACATGCAATACCCTTAGCACAAAAGTTTTCAACATCTCCACGGATGCGTGGCCAGTAAAAATGTTCAGATAACACATCCAATGTCTTATGCACACCAAAATGACCCATCAAACCCCATTATGTGATTCCAGAACAAGTAAGTCCCTCACTGAACAAGCAGGCACACAAATTCTATTACCACCAAACAGAAAACCTTCATGTCTATAAAATTTGTTAAATGAACTATGTTCACAAGAGGCATAAATAGCAGAAAAGTCAAAATCAGTTGCATACAACTTCTTTGAAAACTCAAATCCTAACAACTTAGAATTAAGTATAGTAATTAAAGCATACCTTCGAGATAAAGCATCAGCAATGACATTCTCTTTACATTGTTTAAAGACAATCACATATGGAAATATTTTAATTAATTCCACCCATTTAGCATGTCTTTTAGCAAGCTTACTGATAAACCACTTTTTTATGGTTTATCTTGTACTCAACTGAGTGGATTTTATTAACTCTTTACCTACTTATTCATACTATTTGCATGGTTTTACATTTGTCTTCCTAATTATGTGCTTTGATTGAAAACATGCTTTCCTTGGTCTTAAGTTCCCTATATTTAATCCTCTCTTATTACCATTAGATGCCTTGATATGTGTGTTTAGTGATTTCAGAGATTACAGGGCAAGAATGGCTCAGAGGATGGAAAGGAAGCATGCAAAAGTGGAACGAATACAAGAAGTTAGAGAAATTGCTAAGCTGTCCAGCCTGACCTCTTCGCACTCAAACGGCTATAACTTTAGCTACAGAGATCCAAACGACGCGGTTCCAGTTGCGTTGGAAAGCTAGGCGACGCGAACGCGTGCCCCACATGGCCGCATTGCAGTGACAAAAAATCAGCGTGTTTGAATTCGCAACCAGCGAATTCTGGGCTGTTTCTGAGCCAGTTTGCGGCCCAGAAAACAGATTAGAGGCTATAAAGTGGGGGAATGCATCCATTCATCAACAGGCTTTCACATTCACAATTTTAGGAGTAGATGTAGTTTTTAGAGAGAGAGGTTCTCTCCTCTCTCTTAGGATTAGGATTTAGGACTTCTCTTAGTTTTAGGAGTGACTCTCAATCCCAGGTTCAATGTTCTTTTATTTCTTTTCTCAATTTTGTTTATGACTCTCTATGTTTATATTGATTTTCTATTTAATATATTTTGAGGTATTTTAGACTTATGATTTCTTTCTTTTATTTATATAAATAATTTTGATTTTTCCCTTTTGGCTTTGGTTGAGTCATTGGTAACTCTTGAGTTATCAAACTCATTGTTGATTGAAAATTGGAATTCTTCAAGAATTACTTCGAGATCAAATAACTCTAACTTTTCCCAAGGAAAGACTGGGATTTGAGTATTCGAATTAATTCGTCCACTTAACTTACCTTCATAGTTAGAGGTTAACAAAGTGGGAGAAAAATCCATTCTCATCACAATTGATAAGGATAACCAGGATAGGACTTCCAGTTCTTATACCTTGCCAAGAGTTTATTTTACAGTTATTATTATTTTATTTTACTTATCATTCAACATACTTTTTACCTTGATCCAAAACCCCAATTTACAACTCATAACCAATAATAAGAACACCTCCCTGCAATTCCTTTAGAAGATGACCCGAGGTTTGAATACTTCGGTTATCAATTTATTTTGGGGTTTGTTACTTATGACAACCACAACGTTTGTATGAAAGGACTTCTGAAGGTTTAGAAACTATACTTGCAACGAGGATTTATCTGCAAATTTCTAGACCACGCAAAAGTTTCTCTCGTCACTTACCTTGTCCTTTTAAGTGCTTCAAAGATTCATGATCCATGTGAATCACAAATTTCTTAGGTAAGAGGTAGTGTTGCCAAACCTCCAAAGCCCGAACCAAAGCATATAATTCTTTGTCATATGTTGAAGATTTACGCTGAGCTAAATTCAACTTTTCACTGAAGAAGGCAATGGCTCGTTTTTCCCGCATCAAAACAACACCTATACCAATCCCAGAAGGATCACATTCAATCTCAAAGGTTTGATCAAAGCTAGGTAAAACAAGAATAGGAGCAGAACACAAACAATCTTTTAGGGTATGAAATGCAATTTCTGGTTCCTTTTTCCATTTAAATCTAATATCTTTTTAGATAACCTCTTTGAGAGGCGCAGCAATGGTAGAAAAGTTTTTTACAAATCTCCTGTAAAACCCAGCTAACCCATGAAAACTTCTTACCTCAGAAGCATTCTTAGGCGTTGGCCATTCACGAATAGCCTTTACCTTTTCCTCATCAACCTCCATTCCACTCGCACTCACAACAAAACCAAGAAATATAACTTGATCAATACAAAAAGTGCACCTTTTAAGATTGGCATATAATTTTTCTTTTCGAAGCACTTCCAAAACAGCTGAAACATGTGACAAGTGGTCATCCAAACAAGTGCTATAAATGAGAATATCATCGAAACACATAACAACAAATTAACCCAAAATTTCTTGCAAAACATTGTTCATTAGATGCATAAAAGTACTAGGTGCATTAGTTAGCTCAAAAGGCATTACTAACCACTCATATAACCCATGTTTTGTTTTAAATGCAGTCTTCCATTCATCCCCTGGTTTCATTCTAATTTGATGATACACACTTTTCAAATCAATTTTAGGGAATATGCATGCACCATATAACTCATCAAGCATGTCATCTAACCTAGGGATATGATAACGATACTTTACCGTAATCTTATTGACTTCACGACAATTCACACACATCTGCCAAGTACCATCCTTCTTTGGAACCAACAAAACTGGTACAACACATGGACTCATACTCTCCCTGATGTGACCTTTGGCTAATAACTCCTCTACTTGCTTTTGAAGCTCCTTTGTTTCTTCAGGGTTACTCCTATAGGCTGGTCCATTAAGAATGATAGCACCAAAAATAAAATCAATTTGGTGCTCAATCCCTCGTAAACAAGGCAAACCACATGATACGTCAGTAGAAAAGACATCTGCAAATTCTTGCAACAAAGAGACAAAGCTAATTGACAAATTTGGGTTAAGGTTAGTGTCAGAGAATAAAGTATTCCTAAATTGAACCATAAACAAAGCTTTCTTTCCTATTAAAGCACTCTTTAAATCTCTCTCTTTGGCAAAAAAACATAATTTGCTCTCAAATCTCTCAATTTTCTCCGTATTTACACTATTCTCATGACATGTACTTTTTTCTTTCTTTTCACTCACCTTTGGGCCTTTTGCTATATTCTTTTCTCTCACAGCATCTTTTCTCTCAAATTTTTCTATGATCTCACATCCCATTTTCTCCTTGGTATCCTTTTAAAGCTTCAACTGGTCAAAGTAAACCTCCTTAGGTGATAAAGGAGCAAGGGTGATCTTACGACCATTCAAATTAAAAGAGAACAAATTCATGTGACCATCATGAAATGCTCGACGGTAAAACTACCAAGGTCTCCCGAATAATAAATGACAAGCTTGCATTAGCACCACATCACACAATGCCTCATCAACATACTTTTCAACAAAGAATGTAATTTTTACCTGCTTGTTAACCTTAATCTCTCCACTATCATTCAAGCACTACAATGTATATGGTTTAGGATGTCGAACACATGTTAAACCTAATTTCTCGACCATAAGTGTATGGTGCACGAAATTGCAATCACACCTTTGCAACTCCGCACAACTAACCAGCAAGTGCACTGGGTCGTCCAAGTAATACCTTACGTGAGTAAGGGTCGATCCCACGGAGATTGCGGCTTGAAGAAAGCTATGGTTATCCTGTAAATCTTAGTCAAGAGAATAGTGATCAAAATGATTTTTTGTTTATGAAAAGTAAATAACATGAATTGAGTGTTACTTGTAATTCAGTAATGCGAAACAGGTTGAGGTTCCAGAGATGCTCTGTCGTCTGAATCTCTGCTTTTCTACTGTCTTCTTCTCCAAACACGCATGGCTTCCTTCAATGGCAAACTGTATGTTGGTGGATCACCGTTGTCAATGGCTACCATTCGTCCTCTCGGATGAAAAATACCAGGCACGGTTTCTGTACGGCTAATCAACTGTAGGATCTCTCATCTGGGATGAAAAATACCAAGTACAGCTACCGCACGGCTAATCATCTGTCGGTTCTCACTTGTGTCGGAATATGATCTCTCTATCCTTTTGCACACTGTCACTGTACCCAATATTTGTGAGTTTGAAGCTCGTCACAGTCATCCCATTCCAGATCCTACTCAGAATACCACAGATAAGGTTTAGACTTTCTGGATCTCAGGAATGCTGCCAATTGGTTCTAGCCTCTACCATGAAGGTTTTAATCTCACGGACTCGGTCCGTGGATTAGAGACCCAAGAGATACACACTCAAGCTATCGCCCAATGACTACATTGAGCTCAGATAGAACGGGAGTGGTTGTCAGGCATGCGTTCATAGATTTTAGGATAATAATGAGTGTCACGGATCATCATATTCTCTATATTGAAGTACGAGTGAGTATCTTAGAATAGAATTGATGAGTCCAATTCAAACCCCATTCAAAAAATGGTGAATCAGTTCTTTTGGCAAGCACACCAAAATTATCGTCAAATAATAACCCACAGAAGAGTGGGATCGTATCTACAGAGATTGGCGAATTTGAGCAATTTTAATCACTTGATGAATTAGTTAAGCGGAACAGATAGATTATGATTACAGAATTGTAACTGGCAGAAATGTAAATGGCAAAAATGTAAAGAAAAGCAATAAAGTAGAGAAATAGAAATTGCAGAATGTAAAGTGCAGAATCATAAATGACTTAATTGTAAATGAGAATGGGGAATTGGAGAATGTAAAAGCAAGCCATAAAGAAAGTGGTAGACAAGAATGGGAAAATTCATTGAGATCAGGAGATTTTGTCTCTTTGGATCAATTTTGGCTTATATCCTCTTCAATCATGCAACTCATTGACCTCTTGGCAATCATGATTGATTGAGCTCCAATCCCTTGGTGACTCAATCTCTCAGATCTTGATCAATAGCCAATTCCTTGGTCTAATTGTTCATGAAGAGAGATATGCTTGGTCCCTGATTATGCCACACATCATCATAGGTCTAAGTAAAGGGAGGATTATATGTCACCATATCCAAACACCAAAACCCAGATCCTACTCAAGTGTGAGAAGAGATTTCAAGCACGGTTTCATGTTTCCTTTCCCAAGGTTCCCATGAAACCCATTTTGCATTCAATATCTTTTCCAAGATAATTGAACACTATGTATTAGAAACAAAATTCCTTCTAGCAAATCAAAGAGGAGATGAAGAGAAGAAGAATTTCACTATCATCAATCTATTAAGTACAACAGAGCTCCCTCTCTCAATGAGAAGGAATTTAGCTACTCATAGCTCAAAGAAAAGTACTCAAAAGTAAAGAAGATATAGTGTAAAAGTGGATCCAAAAACTAGTTTCTCTAACTGCTTAACCCCCTCTTCAGTACTTCTTGGGGGTATTTATACTACTCCTAGCTTTTAAAATAAAAGAATTATATAAGTGAAAAAGGAAAATTACAATTTGGAGGGGAAAAAAACTCGATAAGCATGACTTCCCAGCTGGCGTGTGGCTGGCGCTTTAGTGGTGTGTCACGTGCTCCTCCAATTATGGCTTGGCGTGCCACGCCCAGTCCCTCAAGTGGCATGCCCTTCTTTAATAATATCCCTGGCGTGCCACGCCTTCGAGCTCAAGTGGCACGCCCAGGGTCTTTTAATGCCCATGTACAATGGCGTGCCACGCCTTCGAGCTTAAGTGGCATGCCCTAGCCTTTTTCCTCTTCTTCTTGCCTCTGGAGATTTGAACTAGCATGGTACACCCAGGGTCTGGCGTGCCACGCCCTTGTTGCACACTTGATCAAGCTCTCTGAAAAGTTGAACTAGCGTGGCACGCCCAAGGTCTGGCGTGCCACGCCCTTTGGAGGTAAGTGATCCTTCTGTTTGACGTGCCACACCACGAACTCAAGTGGCACACCCCAATGGCTTTTTCTTTATGAATGACAATGGCATTCCACGCCTGGGGTTCAAGTGGCACGCCCAAGTGAGGAATAGTGGATGGCGTGTCATGCCTTCGACACTAAGTGGCACGCCTATGTGTTTGGCCTTCTTCATCTTCTCTGGAAACTTGTACCAGCGTACCACGCCTAGAGGCTGGTGTGCCACGCCCTTGATCTTACCTTGGTTCCAGCAGCTGGCGTGCCATGCCAAGCACTCAAGTGGCACGCCATAGTGAGATTCTTGGGCTAGCATGCCATGCCTTTGATACCAAGTGGCACGCCTAGTCCTTGCTTTGGCCTCTTTGTGCATTGGCGTGCCACGCCTGGTTGCTCAAGTGGCACGCCAAAGTGAGAATGGGAGCCTGGCGTGCCACACCTTCAACCTCAAGTGGCACGCCCAGACCTCTATGGCCTTCAACCCCTTCTCTGGAATTTTGTACTAGCGTGCCATGCCATGCTGTTCAAGTGGCATGCCCATATATTTGTGGACTTCTCAAGCTTGGCGTGCCACGCCTGGTTCCTCAAGTGGCACGCCTAAGTGACTTCTTGGAGTTGGCGTGCCACGCCTTCGATACCAGGTGGCATGCCATAGTGATGGTTCCTCCTGAAGTGATGAGCTGGCGTGCCACGCCCCTTGGCTCAAGTGGCATGCCCATAGTAGGTGATGGGTTAGGCGTGCCACGCCCAGCCTGGCGTGCCACGCCCCTTTTGTGTCCTCCATTGTTGCTTCTCTGGAACTTCGTACTAGCGTGGCATGCCCAGGGTTTGGCGTGCCACGCCCTTGTGAATGCTTGGGAATTCTCCTTTGGAATTTAGTATTGGCGTGCCACGCCCAGCTCCTGACGTGGCACGCTAGTTCATTTTTGCGGCACTTGCTCCAAGTGGCACGCCAGTTTCACACGCCCAGCATCTTTGTTGGTTTCTTCTTATTTTTTATGTCTTTTTCACCTAAAATTCAGCACAACTCATCTCAAAGCAATGTACCATAATATTCATCAATTAATGCATGAATTGCAATGATCAATTGAGATTTATGCTCTTTTATGGTCTTCTTTATGCAAGAAAGAAGGGTAGATGATGCAAGTCATCACAACACCAAACTTAAGCTTTGCTTGTCCCAAGCAAATCAGTGTGAGTAGGCCTTTTATAAATTGAGGCCTTGGCCTTGAATGAATATAACATGACTAAGGGTAGACTAAGTTTTCAACACATGTATGAATGTTTTAATGTCATGAAAAACTCTTAGATCTTTGAGGGTTCTTTCAAGTATAGGCTTTAGGGGTCCTTTCTATTGATTGTCACCTTGAAGTAGTAAGAGTTGTTTTGCTTTCTCTTTGGTTGTGCTTTCTTGACCACGACTCTAAGTGTTTTGTCTCAAGACAACCCTTTAATTAAGCTTTCAATTAGCACTCCCAAACCAGTTGGTTTTAGGGTACTGGGTGTTGAAGCACCCCTAAGAATTTACTTGCCCAGGTCTCTTCTTGACACATCTTCACCACAAGCATCTACTAGGATCTTTAACTCTTTTTGAGCTTTTTAAAGTTTCTTTCCCATTTTGGTAGTTGATGCTCAGAGCCTTGGGTCTTTATTGCTTACTACTTCTTGGCTCTATGGATATTTAAGGAACACCCCTTTACCTTCTCTTGTTATACCTTCTAGGACTAGTTGCTTTCTATGACTCATTTTCTTTTTAGTTCATTCAAGGTTCTACACTTAGTTCCTTGTTTCTTAGTTTGTTGAATGATCTCCCTTGGCCTTGGTTTCTCTTACTCTTGTTTTTGCACAACTCACAGTAACTCTTATGGAAACAAACTCTACTTTGTTTATGTTGAAAAAGAAGACTTGAAATATATTGCATTTTCTTTCTTGTAGTTTAAAGGACTCATAAAGGACTTCAAGCATGAAATAAAACTAAGCAGAAAACATAAACTATCCTATCATGACTATTTATTTTTGGCAGAAAGTAAATCAAACAAAAGCTTAAACATGATTTCAGAAATTAGAGAGTGTCAACCATGGGACTTAACAACCTTGAGCAGCTTCATCTTCAGTTCATTGGCCCCTTTCCTTTGTCCTTCTTCTTGGAAGGGGAGGAGCTACCTTCATCCTGCTTGGAGGACCCTTCTTGTGCTTTAGCATCTTTGGGCTTCCAAAATCCTAGCCTTCTTATATAATTTCGTTCATCCTCCTTGTGTTTGGCTAGAATTTCCTCTTGTCTTGCACTCAGCTCCTCCATTCCTTGCATGAACATTGGGTATTCTGGGTTTAGAGCGGCCACAGCATTACACAAGTGATTCAGCTTCGCCTGTGTATTGATGTCATATTGCCTTCTTAAGATGGTTCTGGCATCATAGAGATTTCTGAATTCAGCAAGGTTCCTCTGTTGCCATTTGCTTGCTCTGCTATTTTGTCTAATGCGCTTCGCACCTCTTCCCAGTCAAATTGTTCTTGCTGCTCCTTCATCATATGCTCCCGACTCCCTTGGAGTTGTTGGATGTTCTCATTGACTTGGTCTCATTGCTTTTGTTAATAGTCTTTGAATTGGTTGATGTCCTCTCTCAGGTGTTGTAGGTCTCCCTTCATTTGGTGTACATCTCCTTGCAGTTGTTCCTAGTTGAATACCTTTGGAAATTGTTGGTATTGGTAGTGTGGTGGTGGTGATTGAAGTGCTAGAAAGTGTGGTTGTTCTTCTGCCTCTTCATCTTCTTGTTGTTGTTGCACATGTGGCTCATGAGCATGAGCTCTTTGTTCTCTGGCCCTCTGAAGTGGGTTAACAGCCACCACTTTGGCCATCTTCTTGGCAGTTATGAATTTGTGTTGCTTCACTAGCACCTCATCAATGATCTTTTCAACTCCAGACTCATCACTTAGCCTCTGTATGATACTGGGGAATGCCAACCTTGTGTTGTCACTGGTGCTTTTCAGCACTTTGTTAATGTTGTTGGTAATTAGCTCCCCCACATTGACATTCTCAACTTTCAAGATGCTGTATATGAGCACAGCTCTCTCCTTGGTCACCTCTGAAGTATTGGATATGGGGATTAAGAACCTCCTCACAAATTCTAGCTACCCTCTAGCTTGGGGGCTTAGATCTCTTCTTCTCAATTGGTTGGGTACCCCATCCTTATCATTTATCCAATGCACATTCAGCACACAGATCTCGTTCAGGATTTCATCAAATGCAGGGTCTTGTTGCTTCATTCTTTCTTCATAGCTCTGGGTGGAGCTTGTCCTCTTCACCATTAGCATCCTCTCAATGCTGGAGGGACTATAGTCAATGGACTTCCCCCTCACATAGCTAATGTAGCCATAGGGTTGTCCTGCCTGAGGCATAGTATTGGCATAAAGTTCCCTTGACAAGCTCTCTACTACCTTTCTTGGTGGGTTGCATAGGAGTGCCAAGCCCCTACTGTTAATCTCAATGTTGATCTCAAGATGCTCATTCCTCCCTAATTAGAACCCAACTTCTGGAATGATCTCCCTCTTACTCACCCAGCCATAGAATTGATTTTGGTTGAATGCGGAGAGAAACTTGTATTCATTGAAAGATGAGCTTGAGGATCCAGACGTTGGTTCCTTGGTTTTTCTTTTCTTTGAGGCTGAGCTTTTTGGTGGTGCCATTAGGTTGAGAAAGTGTTTTTGAGATTGTAAAAAAAATTGGAGAAGGTTGCAAGAGAGGCAAGCAAAACAAGGTTTTGCTCCAACACCAAACTTAGGACTTGATTGTCCCAATCAAGAGAAAAGAAAGAAGTAGGGGAAGAGAGGTAGTGGAAGGTGAAAAGTGAAGAGGAGAAGAAAGGTGTTTAGATTCTTTTTCGTGTGTGATAAGGGGTTTGAAGTAGGAGAAGAGTTGGGAAGGTGAGGCTTTTATAAGGGGTGAAGGGTGTGATTTGAATGGTGGGAAATAAAAAAGGATTCAATGTTTTCCCACTTGGGGAGTGGCGCCTAGCGTGGGAAGAGGCGCCAACCTTTTTCTCACTGTGCCTTCTGCATGTGTTGAGTTCCAAAGTGTAAGTACACTTTGACTTCTTTGCTTTATGAGTGATTCACCATGTGGGTCCCATCTTTTCTCCTGAAAATAAAACTGAAACCTGTTAGGAATGACAAAAGAATCCTTCACATTCCTTCTTATTACGGGTAAGTGGGATTACAACTGATGGGTGTCCCTTGGGACACCAAACTTAATCCTATTGCATCTTAATAAATTGGTTCCATCATTGTGTATTTAATGTGTTCATAAGGATGAAATAACTCCAATCTTTTCATTTTCTTTTGTTTCTAACCTCTTTTGAACTCATTAAACCATGTTCATGCTTTTGCCAAATTATTAAGTGCCTTCAGATTGAGTAGAATTGGGCTTGCTAGGTGATCCTTGTATGGTGGTGGCCACACCAAACTTAATCTCTGGGCTTACTCTTAAAAATCAAGTTATCAAAATGGTTGTAAGCCTAGATTAAGTGGGTGATTGGCCACACCAAACTTAGCCTTTTAGCTAGTTGTCAGCCCATTTACTCCTCATTAGTAATGCATTCATCAAGTTGCAATTCCGGAATAAAAGAAACAAAAGAATGTAAGGGTGTTCTAACTACCAAAGCTGATATTTAAACTTCCTATCCTACCACTTGCAATCTAATTCTAAATGGTAATGCAACACAAGTGTGAAACTGAAACTTAAACTATCTAAAGCAGTGAAATTTAAACTACTTCTAAGAAAAACAATAAATCAAAAGAATAAAGTGTTGGGGTGCCTCCCAACTAGCGCTTCTTTATTGTCACTAGCTTGACACTCCTCCATCTTTAGTTGAGCTTGTAGCTCACTCTCTGCTCCTCTAAGGAGCCTCCCAAGTAGTGTTTGAGTCTATGGCCATTGACAGTGAAAGTTCTATGAGTTTTGTCCTCCATGAGTTCTACATGACCATAGGGAAACACCTTGAGTATGGTGAAAGGTCCTGACCATTGAGACCTAAGTTTCCCAGGGAAGAACTTGAGTCTTGAGTTGTACAACAGCACTCTTTGTCCTTCAGTGAACTCCCTTCTTGCTATCTTTTGAACATGCCACCTTTTTGTGTTTCTTTGTAGATTTTTGCGTTCGCATATGCTTGATTTCTAAATTCTTCCAGCTCATTGAGTTGCATTAATCTTCTTTCTCCAGCAGCTTGCTCATCATAGTTTAGCATTTTTAGAGCCCAAAATGCTCCATGCTCAAGCTCAACTGGTAGGTGACAGGCCTTGCCATATACCAGTTGGTATGGGGACATCCCAATGGGTGTCTTGTAGGCTGTCCTTTAGGCCCACAATGCATCATCCAGCTTCTTAGACCAGTCCTTTCTCGAGCTTCCAACAGTTTTTTCAAGAATTTTTTTTAGTTCTCTATTTGAAATCTCAGCTTGCCCGTTGGTCTGTGGATGGTATAGGGTTGCCACCTTATGCTTGACTCCATACCTGAGAAGGAGTGTTTCAAGTTATTTGTTGCAGAAGTGTGTCCCTCCATCACTAATGAGGGCTCTAGGAACTCCAAATCTGCTGAAGATGTTCTTTCTCAAGAAGCTTATCACAACTTTGTTGTCATTTGTTGCAGTGGCTATGGCTTTTACCCATCTTGAGACATAATCAACAGCTACCAATATGTAACTATTTGAGTAGGAGGTTGGAAAGGGTCCCATAAAGTCAATTTCCCATACATCAAATAGTTCCAGCTCTAGTATGAATTGCTGTGGCCTCTCATTTCTCTTGGTTAGATTACCAGCTCTTTGGCACTCATCACACCTTGACACCAATTCTTTGGCATCCTTGAACATTGTTGGCCAGTAAAATCCAGATTAAAGCACTTTTGCTGCTGTTCTTTCTCCACTGAAGTGGCCTCCATATGCGGATACATGGCATTGCCACAGTACTTCCTGCCATTCTTCATGGGAGACACACCTTCTCTTCATGTGTTTGTTGATGTTGGTTGGTAGTTCCAGATGTAGTGCTTGGCATCCTTGATTAGCTTTCTCTTCATGTGTTTGTTGATGTTGGTTGGTAGTTCCCCAATAGCCTTGAAGTTAGCTATGTCTGCAAACCAAGGGGCTACTCGGATCATCATCAACTGCTCATCAGGGAAGCTTTCATTTACTGCAACTTGGTGTGTCTCTTCTTCTTCTTGTGGAATCCTTGAGAGATGGTCAGCTACCTTGTTCTCTGCTCTGCTCCTATCTTTAATCTCAATGTCAAATTCTTGGAGTAGCAGAATCCATCTTATTAATCTGGGCTTAGATTCTTGTTTGGTAAGCAAGTATTTGAGTACTGCATGATCAGTGAATACAATTACTTTAGAGCCAATAAGATATGATCTAAACTTGTCAAAAGCGAATACTATGGCTAAAAGTTCTTTCTCCGTGGTGGTGTAGTTCCTTTGATTCTCATTAACGACCTTGCTAGCATAGTAAATGACATGTACTAGCTTGTCTTTCCTCTGTCCTAGAACAGCAGCCACAGCAAAATCAGATATGTAATAACCCTGATTTTCGAGTACGCGAGATCTTTTCTAAAGGCACAAATTTCTCCGGAATATCAGTAAAGAGAAAACCTCTTCTATATCAACAAGTATCTCGATCCTCATTGTCATTATGTCATCCTTAAGCTAGAACCTTTTCTGAGGAAAGCTCGATAATGCGGTCACGAAGAACCTAGTTTTTGAACCGTATCGGTTGGCAGTTTTAATTCTGATTTTCGTAAAAAGTCTATGTTTGACGAACCGGACTCGATTCATGAGAGGAGATAGATAATAGTATAATATTATCATTATATTAGTATTAGAAAATGCTTGAATGATATTATAAGGTTACCTGGTCTGTTTTAGTTAAAAACAGAAAATCGGTTTAACCGAGTTTACGGTTTACTGGTGCAGCTTAGCACCAGCACTCTCTGATGAATTTAGCAATGCTAAGGCCTCATTATACATGTTATATTCTCATAATAAATATTTTACTAGTTTCATCTATGCTAGCAGCTCAGAAAATAATTTTTAGAGATGTTTTTACAAGTGTTCCAAAACATCTAGTTTTAGTAGTTGTACACCTGAGATATTTTAATATTATTTTAACCCACCTCCAAGCCAACCAATCACAACTCACCTTACACCCCCAAGACCTCCAAGGCGGTCTCATTTCATCATTTTGGCCGAAAATAACAAGAGAAAAAAGAGAGAAACTTTCATGAACACTTAATCTTCAAAACTTGATTTCTTCTGAACCAAAACTCAAATCAAAACTCCGATTTCACCAAAATGATCCTCTCTTCTTCCTCTACATAACCATGTGACTTATCAAGGTTGGAAATAAGGTGAGATGGCTGTCTCCCTCCCATTTCAATTTGGGTTTCAAGGAAAACCATGCAAAACATGTGTTTTCTTGATGTTCTTCCTTAGGAATCATGCTTAACTTGACTTGAGGGCCAAGAAACGTGAATTTCCAGCAAGTCTAAGGTGAGATATCTCTTCCTAACATACTGAGTGAGATTTGGTCAGTTGAGAGTTTTTGGATTTAAAGTTGTTCTTGATGTGATTTAGGAGGAAAAAGTGCTTAAGGACCACCTGAAAGTTTAACCGAATTAGGAGCAGCAAAACCAGGTAGGTGATGACATGTCACCATGTCATGTTTTTCTATGCTTTTTCATTTGTTTTCAATAGGTTTTGTGCACTTTCTTGAGCCATAAGCAAACCAATTGGGTAGATTTTCATGTTTCCTTTGATTTAATCAACCATGTATGAATTCATGCTATTTCATGAGGTTTTATGCTAAAATTGTCACATATTATGAAAGAATGAATATCTCATGATTTTGAGCATAGCTTTGATGTGTTTGGTTGATTAATGATAGGTGAAGAAGGCTTGGAGAAAGGGTGAAGCAAGAAGGAATGGCTAGGAGTAAAGAGAGGACAATGGAATAAGTTGAACCAGGAAGCAAAAACTTTTGGGTGAAAAGTTAGCCTCAAAGTTAGACCCCTAACTTGGAGGCTAACGTTGGCACATGAAATTCACCCCTGGGCACCAAAAGTTTGCGCCAACGTTAGCCCCCTAACTTTGAGGCTAACGTTGGCATGAAGAGAACCTCGGGGAGGAGCAAAAGTTTGCGCCAACGTTAGCCCCCTAACTTTGAGGCTAACGTTGGCGCCACACACCACAATAGCTTGAAGGGGTATACTTCCAACAAGAATAACTTGAGCTACAAAGCTCCAAATGAGGTGATTCAAGAAGCATTGGAAAGTAGGAATCAAGAGCTTTCCAAGCATATATGGCACTGCATGATGGACACTAAAATTGAGGGAGAAAACTGCCCCGCAATGTGCATAAACGAACATGGTGGCAACCTGCAGTGAGGCCAACTGACCTCTGCACCTTCAACGGAGTATAACTCGAGCTGTAGAGCTCCAAATAATGTGATCCCAACGGCATTGGAAAGTAGACATCCAGGGCTTTCCAACATTGTATAATAGTATGGGGTGGACAATACGTTTGAGCCTCCAGAACTGGCGTTTTCGCCAACGTTTGAGGCAAACGTTACCTCAATTATCAACCCAATTCCATCAAGAGCAAGGGCCCAAATGATCATCACTCAAAGGCACAAGAAATAGATAAAATAGGAATTTCATTTAATTGTAATTTGTTTTTAATTTCATTTTCATTTCCATTTTGTAAAGCCTATATAAGGCATCATTTTCATATTTGTGGGAAGGCTGGCTCTGCTAGAGCATTAGGAGTAGAGTAGAATAGAAAGTCTCCTTTGATACACTTTTAATTTTCTGCAATTGTCATTTTCTATTATTGAATTCAGTTTTCTGAAATCTCAGTTTCTACAAGTCTTTGCTACACTTTTCTTTCCTGCAAGTTAAATTTCCTCTACGCTTTGATCTATTGCTCTCTTTAATTTCCAGCACCCTCTCCCCTTTACATTTCATGCAATTTAAGTTTCTGCAATTTACATTTCTTGCTCTTTAAGCTTCTGCCCATTTACATTCTGCAACTTTAATTTCCCTGCAATTTTTACATTCTGTTGCTCAACTTCACACAATTCACTAAATGTCAGCTTGACTAAACCAATCACCCACTAAAATTGCTTGATCCATCAATCCCTGTGGGATCGACCTCACTCCTGTGAGTTTTTATTACTTGATGCGACCCGGTACACTTGCCGGTTAGATTGGTGTGTTTTGGGAGAAATTTATTTTTCACCAAAATACTCATCAGTAGGGTGTCACGAAATTAATCTTGATTATTTGTGTTTGAGTTGTGTGAATGTTGTATAAATTGGCTGTGCTAAAAATTGGTTGCATATATGATTGATTCTTGGTGAAAATTTGGTGAAATTTTGATGAAATTTGATGAAATTCAAGCTTTAAAGTTCATGTTCTTGTGGCTGCTGGAAAACGAAACCCTAGAGCTTAAATTGAGGTTCAATTTGTGTTAAAATCATGTAGAAAAGATGGGGTTTTAGTGGCTGCAATTTTATTTTGAATTATGGTAAAAATCGGTTGCTGAAAAGACTGAAAAACGGGTAAAAACAGAGAAAGAATCTGAAGAATTTTTGAAGAACATGAAGAACACTTTGAGTGTGATTAAGAACAATGAAGAACACCTTTTTGATTCATAAAAGGGCAAGGAAGTAATTAATTTGGTGTTTGGGGGGTTATTTAGTAATTTCTGAAAGTTAGGGTGGTAAAAGTAGAAATATTAAAAGTTAAGGATGGTAAAAAGTGAATTTTAAAGGTTAAAAATAAAAGTAAGTTAATTTTAGAAAATTTAATGATAAAATAATAAAAAATAATAAAATATTAAATAATAATATTTAATTAAAAATAATATTTTAATAAAAATAATAAAATAATACAGAAAAGGCAGTTTTCTGTAAAAGCTTTAGAAAGACAACTTTAAGCGCAGAATCTCATAATTACCTTCATAAAACACTTAGGGAGTGGTAAAAACATATTAGTGAGGCAAAGATAAATAAAAGATAAAAAGTTAAAGAAAAGATAAAAACCAAAGAAAAAGCCTGTAAAATTTTAATGACAGAAAAACAGACAGAGACTAGTGAACAAACTAGGGCAACTTAGTTAGTACTTGAGTTGCGACTAGGGTTGGGTGTTATATGAAAAGTTAAACTATTTCAGTATAGACTTAATGAACCTATACTTGGGACAGGCTAACTATTCATATCGAAATTTAGATAAGCTTTAAATACATATGTTATGAAGAGAAATCAGAACAGAGTAAAGAAACACAGAGAACAGAGTAACCAGAGCAGAATAAAGGGATACAGAGAAAAGAGTAACCAGAGCAAAGTAAAAAGACAAAGAGAAAAGAGTAATGTGATAAAGAGAAATGGTTTGAGTTACGATGTTGTAAAAGTAAAAGCTATAAAGTTTGTATAGCATGATTGAATAGAGAAAGAAAAAGGTACTGCATAAGAATGTGAAAGTGATGATGATAATGAGAATGATTATGTGATGATCTACTGAGTGAAGGCAGTCAGATAGATGGTGGTACGACCACTGAGAGTGCTTTCCTGGGATACTTAGCTATAATGCTATTCTGTAAGTCAGAGGACTCTTACAGAGGTATCGAGAACACACGACTAGCATATACTCCTGTAAGTCAAAGGACTCTTACAGTGAGAGTGTGTGTGTATGCTCCTGTAAGTCAAAGGACTCTTACAGTGAGAGTGTGTGTATGCTCTTGTAAGTCAAAGGACTCTTACAAAGAGTGTGTTGGGCAGATATAAGTTAACTAGCTCTACCATGCAAGTCAAAGGACTCTTGCAGTGGGTTGCTAGTACCGCCCTGCAAGTCAAAGGACTCTTGTAGTGGTTTGCCTCACAAGTCAAAGGAATCTTGCGAGGGACATTGCCAACAGGTAAGCCTTACCTGGTCAGAGGACTCCGGGTAACGTCGGGAGCGGGTATGTAACCGACAAATGAGCTCATTGCCTGCGCTAGGGCTAGACATGCATCATACTTGGTAGTGCATTTCCTTTGTTATGATTGTGGTATGAATGTATGTTTTCCTTGTTTGTATTCTATTCTCTGTGTCTGTTTTGTATTTTCTTGTATCCTTCTGTTTGTGTTCTGCTATCTGTTTTCTCTATTTTCTCTATTTATCTGTATCTTCTGTTCACTACTTCTCGATATTTTGTTATTCGTCTGCTAAACAATCCGAAATTAATGAACTTAACTAATAACCCCGGCCCTACTAAGAACTCCCCAGTTCTTACCCCTTCTCTCTCCCTTCCCCCTTCAGATGGAAGTAAGAGTACCTTACCATAGTTCGCTGATGACCATTCACAAGAAGAGGATTCTGCTCTAGATAGTCTTCTGAGTCTAGGGTGAATATCGTTCTCTGATTATATGTAAATACTGTGAGACCAGCCAACGTCTGCACCCCTTCGTATGCACACTTTAACCTAAATCCTGTGTACGAGATTCCTATTTTGTGGATACTTCATGAGGTACCAGAGAGACGTCCTGTGGAAAAGTCTGATCGTGCAGAGGAGTGGCAGATGGTGTTCTACCTTTTGATGACGTTCCACCTAACTTGAGTTGTGAAGACTTAGGACGTACTTTCCCTCGCTTTAGTAGTTTAGAGGGACTAGGTGAGTATAGAGTCTAGGCTAGCCTAGGTGCCAGCTTAGGGACCTCTTGAACAGGTCAGGACCTGGGATGTTGTATGTATGTATGTATGTGTATATAGTTATTATCTAGCTATACCTAGAGGTGTTCTAACTAAAGGTCTGTACTCTAATAAAGGCTGGATAACTGAATGTTGCTAGCTACTTGTGATGTATTTATGTATGGTTGCTTATAACTGTTTTATCTGTTATCAGCTATTAGTTGATTATGAATGATTCCGTCTATTAATCCAAATGTTTTCAAAAAAAAAAGTACCTCGCTAACAAACTACGCTTTTAACAACGAATCAGGCTCATATAATAAATAATAGATAATATATAGGATGAAAAATTGGTAGCACTCAGTTTCTGGTATGTCCTAGGCGTACTGAAAATTGGGTCGTTACAATTTGGTATCAGAGCAGTTCGTTCGCAGTAGAGCCTGGGGAGTGGACTGACTATGCTTCATTGCATACTCTGCTTGTGTGACTCATGCTGTTAGGGTATCTTCAAGATACATTTGGCATGAATGTCTATGAGCGCTCATTTTGGGAATGTTCGTACTTAACTTGAGATATTAAAACTGATCACCTTAATGTTGATTGTTTAGTGCGGATAAGACCTCAATGACTGTGAATAGGCATGGTTTAATCGAGCTCCGAATGATAAATCGACGTGAGCCACAGCTATCTTCATAGCTGTTATGATCTTCATGGATATGGCTGTGTGAGATTTGGATGTTGTAAGGAATGAACCGATCTCTTCATTAGGATGGCTTGAAGGAAATAGACCGCTTGAAGAAGGATTCTTGCACGCGGCTGAAATTTTGAGGGCAAAATTTTCTTTTAGGAGGGTAGAATGTAACAACCCTGATTTTCGAGTACGCGAGATCTTTTCTAAAGGCACGGATTTATCCGGAAGATCAGTAAAGAGAACATCTCTTCTATATCAACAAGTATCTCAATCCTCATTGTCATTATGTCATCCTTAAGCTAGAACCTTTTCCGAGGAAAGTTCGATAACGCGGTCACGAAGAACCTAGTTTTTGAACCGTATCGGTTGGCAGTTTTGATTCTGATTTTCGTAAATAGTCTCTGTTTGACGAACCGGACTCGATTCATGAGAGGAGATAGATAATAGTATAATATTGTCATTTTATTAGTATTAGAAAATGCTTGAATGATATTATAAGGTTACCTGGTCTGTTTTAGTTAAAAACAGAAAATCGGTTTAACCGGGTTTACGGTTTACTGGTGCAGCTTAGCACCAGCACTCTCTGATGAATTTAGCAATGATAAGGCCTCATTATACATGTTCTATTCTCATAATAAATATGTTACTAGTGTCATTTATGCTATCAGCTCAGAAAATAATTTTTAGAGATGTTTTTACAAGTGTTCCGATACATCTAGTTTTAGTAGTTGTACACCTGAGATATTTTAATATTATTTTAACCCACCTCCAAGCCAACCAATCACAACTCACCATGTTGAAATCATGTGAAAAAGATGGGGTTATAGTGGCTGAGAATTTATTTTGAATTATGGTAAAAATCGGTTGCTGAAAAGACTGAAAAACGGGTAAAAACAGAGAAAGAATCTGAAGAATTTATGAGGAACATGAAGAACACTTTGAGTGTGATGAAGAATAATGAAGAACACCTTTTTTATTCATAAAAGGGCAAGGAAGTAATTAATTTGGTGTTTAGGGGGTTATTTAGTAATTTCTGAAAGTTAGGGTGGTAAAAGTAGAAATATTAAAAGTTACGGGTGGTAAAAAGTGAATTTTAAAGGTTAAAAATAAAAGTAAGTTAATTTTCGAAAATTTAATGATAAAATAATAAAAAATAATAAAATAATACAGAAAAGGTAGTTTTCTGTAAAAGCTTTAAAAAGACAACTTTAAGCGCAGAATCTCATAATTACCTTCATAAAACACTTAGGGAGTGGTAAAAATATATTAGTGAGGCAAAGATAAATAAAAGATAAAAAGTTAAAGAAAAGATAAAAACCAAAGAAAAAGTCTGTAAAATTTTAATGACAGAAAAACAGACAGAGACTAGTGAACAAACTAGGGCAACTTAGTTAGTACTTGAGTTGCGACTAGGGTTGGGTGTTATATGAAAAGTTAAACTATTTCAGTATAGACTTAATGAACCTATACTTGGGACAGGCTAACTATTCATATCGAAATTTAGATAAGCTTTAAATACATATGTTATGAAGAGAAATCAGAACATAGTAAAGAAACACAGAGAACAGAGTAACCAGAGCAAAGTAAAAAGACAAAGAGAAAAGAGTAATGTGATAAAGAGAAATGGTTTGAGTTACGATGTTGTAAAAGTAAAAGCTGTAAAGTTTGTATAGCATGATTGAACAGAGAAAGACAAAGGTACTGCATAAGAATGTGAAAGTGATGATGATAATGAGAATGATTATGTGATGATCTGCTGCGTGAAGGCAGTCAGATAGATGGTGGTACGACCACTGAGAGTGCTTTCCTGGGATACTTAGCTATAATGCTATTCTGTAAGTCAGAGGACTCTTACAGAGGTATCGAGAACACACGACTAGCATATACTCCTATAAGTGAAAGGACTCTTACAGTGAGAGTGTGTGTGTATGCTCCTGTAAGTCAAAGGACTCTTACAGTGAGAGTGTGTGTATGCTCTTGTAAGTCAAAGGACTCTTACAGAGAGTGTGTTGGGCAGATATAAGTTAACTAGCTCCACCATGCAAGACAAAGGACTCTTGCAGTGGGTTGCTAGTGCCGCCCTGCAAGTCAAAGGACTCTTGCGAGGGACATTGCCAACAGGAAAGCCTTACCTGGTCAGAGGACTCCGGGTAACGTCGGGAGCGGGTATGTAACCGACAAATGAGCTCATTACCTGCGCTAGGGCTAGACATGCATCATACTTGGTAGTGCATTTCCTTTGTTATGATTGTGGTATGAATGTATGTTTTCCTTGTATGTATTCTATTCTCTGTGTCTGTTTTGTATTTTCTTGTATCCTTCTGTTTGTGTTCTGCTATCTGTTTTCTCTATTTTCTCTATTTATCTGTATCTTCTGTTCACTACTTCTCGATGTTTTGTTATTCGTCTGCTAAACAATACGAAATTAATGAACTTAACTAATAACCCCGGCCCTACTAAGAACTCCCCAGTTCTTACCCCTTCTCTCTCCCTTCCCCCTTCAGATGGAAGTAAGAGTACCTTACCATAGTTCGTTGATGACCGTTCGCAAGAAGAGGATTCTGCTCTAGATAGTCTTCTGTGTCTAGGGTGAATATCGTTCTCTGATTATATGTAAATACTGTGAGACCAGCCAACGTCTGCACCCCTTCGTATGCACACTTTAACCTAAATCCTGTGTACGAGATTCCTATTTTGTGGATACTTCATGAGGTACCAGAGAGACGTCCTGTGGAAAAGTCTGATCGTGCAGAGGAGTAGCAGATAATGTTCTACCTTTTGATGACGTTCCACCTGACTTGAGTTGTGAAGACTTAGGACGTACTTTCCCTCGCTTTAGTAGTTTAGAGGGACTAGGTGAGTATAGAGTCTACGCTAGCCTAGGTGCCAGCTTAGGGACCTCTTGAACAGGTCAGGACCTGGGATGTTGTATGTATGTATATGTATATAGTTATTATCTAGCTATATCTAGGGGTGTTCTAACTAAAAGTCTATACTCTAATAAAGGCTGGATCACTAAATGTTGTTAGCTGCTTGTGATGTATTTATGTGTGGTTGCTTATAACTATTTTATCTGTTATTATTTGTGAATTGATTATAAATGATTCTGTTTATTAATTCAAACATTTTAAAAAAAAAAGTACCTTGCTAACTAACTATACTTTTAACAACGAATCAGGCTCATATAATAAATAATAGATAATAATTAGGATGACAAATTGGTAGTACTCAGTTTCTGGTATGTCCTAGGCGTACTGAAAATTGGGTCGTTACAAGATACATCACACATTAATTCAAAAGGAAGATCCCAGCTAGGTGGTGCTATAATAGGTGCAGAGGAGAGTCTCTTCTTAAGCTTATCAAAGGCTACCATGCACTCTCTATCAAAAACAAAGGGGGTATTTGAGACAAGTAGGTTGCTAAGAGGTTTTGCAATTTGATGAACCTCCTATAGAACCCAGCGTGTCCCAAAAAGCTTCTGATTGCCTTGACATTGCAAGGTGGAGGTAATTTCTCAATTACTTCCACCTTTGCCTTATCTACTTCTATGCCATTTTTTGAAATCTTGTGACCAAGAACCACCCCTTCAATTACCATAAAATGGCACTTTTCCCAGTTCAAAACCAGGTTGGTTTCTTGACACCTTTTTAGCACAAGGGCAAGATGGCATAGGCATTCAGAATATGAGTTTCCAAACACAGAAAAGTCGTCCATGAATACTTCTATGAACTTCTCAACCATGTCTGAAAAGATGGAGAGCATGCACCTTTGGAATGCTGCAGGTACATTGCACAATCCAAAGGGCGTTCTCCTATAAGCAAAAACACCATATGGACAATTAAATGAAGTTTTTTCCTGATATTTGGGGTCTACAAAAATTTGATTGTAGCCCAAATACCCATCCAGGAAGCAATAATACTCATGTCCTGCCAATCTCTCGAGCATCTGATCCATGAAAGGTAAGGGGAAATGATCCTTCCTGGTGGCTTCATTAAGCTTCCTATAGTCAATGCACATGCGCCACCCGGTCACCGTTCTTGTAGGTATCAGCTCATTCTTCTCATTTGGTTCAACCGTGATCCCTCCCTTCTTTGGGACTACCTGCACTGGGCTTACCCAAGGGCTGTCTGAGATGGGGTAAATCACCCCTGCTTGCCACAACTTTAACACTTCTTTTTGAACCACTTCATTCATAGTTGGATTCAGCCTCCTTTGTTGTTTCCTTGAAGGTTTGGCATCTATTTCAAGTAAGATTTTGTGCATGCACATTGAAGGACTGATCCCTTTTAAATGTGCAAGTGTCCATCCTATGGCATCCTTGTGTTGTCTCAGCACTTGGATAAGCTCATCTTCTTGCTCCTTACTCAGACTTGAATTTATGATCACTGGGTGAGTGTTGTTGGCACCCAAATATGCATATTTCAAGCTGGGTGGTAGGGTTTTCAATTCTAGCTTTGGTGCCTCTACATCTTTGTTGTCTGTGGTGGTTGGCATGATTGAATTCTTCCTGGTTTCTTGTGGTAGTTCTCTATTTGATGCTTGTTCTAGCCCAATAGTTCCTTCACAATGTTCTTCTTCTAAAACCCTTTGAACTATCTGTTCTATGGTGTCTACCATCATGCATTCTCCTATGCACTTTTTGGGGTAACCCATTGCCTTAAAGACATTGAAGACCATCTTCTCTTCATGCAATCTCAAGACTAGTTCCCCTTTTTGCACATCAATGATGGCTCCAGCAGTAGCTAGGAATGGCATTCCTAGGATGATTGATGTGTTGGCCTCTTCTTCCATGTCCAGTACAACAAAATCAGCTGGGAAAATGAATTCCCCTACTTTCACCAACAAGTCTTCCACTACCCCATGTGGACACTTAAATGTTCTGTCAGCTAACTAGAGTGCCATCCTTGTTGGTTTGACTTCCTCAATCTTCATCCTTCTCATCATGGTTAAGGACATGAGATTTATACTAGCTCCCAGGTCACACAAGGCTTTTCAATAGTGATATCCCCTATGATGCAGGGGATTTGGAAACTCCCTGGGTTCTTCATCTTCTGAGGTAGCTTCTTTTGTATAATGGCACTACATTCCTCAGTTAGTACTATTGTCTCCTTTGCCTCCCAGTTCCTTTTTCTTATTATAAGCTCTTTCAAGAATTTGGCATAGATTGGCATTTGCTCCAATGCCGTAGCAAATGGTATGTTGATTTGGAGCTTCTTGAAGATCTCTAGGAATTTAGAGAATTGGCCATCCTTCCCATCTTTTTCCAGCCTTTGTAGGTATGGTGCCTTTGGCACATAAGGCTTCAGGACTGGTTTTCTTTGCTTGGGGGTCCTTCATCCACAACTTTCCCACTTCTAAGTGTAATGGCCTTGCATTCCCCTCTTGGGTTGGCCATGGTATCACTGGGAAATGTGTGTGTGGGCAGTGGGATTTTCTTGGATAAGATCCCTACTTATCCTTCTATCAGTCTGCGCTTGTCTCTCCATAAGGGTGGAGACTGCTCCTATAAGCTGTGATGACAGTTGTGCTATTGCAGCCTCCATTCTCTCAAAGTTGCTCTTCATTTCACATGGTTGCATAGTTGAGGGTGGTGTGTCTTGATGGAGGTTGTTGTGTGTTGGTTGGTTGCCATGGTATGATGTGTTTTGTGAGCTATGGTAAGGTTAATGGTTGCCTGTTTGATGGTTGGGGTTGTGAGTGTTGTGTTGATTTGAGGGGTAAGGTTTGTTGTGGTCCTGGTTATGGCTTTGTTGGTTTCCCCACCCAAAATTTGGGTGGTTCTTCCAACCTGGGTTGTATGTCTTAAAGTTTGGGTCATATGGTGGTCTGGATGAGTTGTTCACATAATTAGCTAGTTCCCAGTCACCTTCAGATTCTGATGCGTTTCCTTTTTGTTGAAGAGTTTGATCTTGTATGGCTGAGACTTGATTAGCCTTCATCTTCTTGGTTAAGGCTGCTATTTGTGCTACAATTGCCTTGTTTTGAGCTAACAAAGCATCTACAGAGTTGAGTTCTAGCACTCCTTTCTTCTGAGTTCTTTCTGAAGCATAGAAATACTCATTTTTAGCTACAGTCTCGATGACATCTATGGCTTCTTCAATGGTTTTCTTCTTGTTGAGTAAGCCTCCTGAAGAATGATCCACGGCCTTCTTTGATTCATAGCACAGCCCTTCATAGAAGATGTGTAGTTGTACCCACTCATTGAACATTTCTGGTGGGCATCTTCTTGTCAAATCTTTGAATCTCTCCCAGGCCTTATAGAGTGTCTCACCATCTTGTTGTTTGAAAGTTTGCACCTCAGCTCTTAGCCTATTGATTCTTTGTGGGGGGTAGAATCTGGCAAGGAATCTGTTTACAACATCCTCCCATGTGGTTAGGCTCTCCTTGGGAAATGATTCTAACCACTTTGTCGCCTTATCTCTGAGTGAGAAAGGGAACAAGAGTAGCTTGTAGATGTCAGGGTGTACCCCATTGGAATTTACAGTATCACATATCCTCAGGAATGTGTTGAGATGTTGATTTAGGTCTTCTTGGGCACTTTCTCCATATGAGCAATTATTCTAGACAAGGGTGATGAGTTAAGGTTTCAAGTCAAAGTTGTTAGCATGAATTGTTGGCTTTAGGATGCTGCTGCCACAATTTCTAGGATTTTGGTTGATATAGGAGCCAAAGACTCTCCTTTCTTGCCCAACATGGTTGATTGGTTGCCAGCTTCCTCTCTAACATGGTTATGTGCTTCTTCTTCCATGGTGCTTTCTAGATTTTCCTCCACTTCTTCTTCACCAACTATGCCTTTGCCTCTGGCCTCCCTCCTTAATCTAAGGAAGGTCCTCTCAGGTTCACTATCAAAGGGAGATACAGTCTCTCCTCTTCTACCTGTCATACACTTAGCAAATAACCAACAGAGAACAAGTGAAGTGAAAGAAAGTCTTGTTGAGATTAGTGGTTAGCTTTGTTGATGCAATTAATCAAACAGTTAGAAGAGTACAAATATGGAAAATGGATAACTAAAATAATCAAAGAAAAAAGAAATAGAAAACAGAGCAGAGATGAAAGAAAAATAAAAAGCACTAAAAAATAAAATAACAAGGAAATTAAATTGCTTAATCTAGCTCTCCAATCAATTTAATCACTGTCAAATTTAAGCCAATCCCCGGCAACGGCGTCGTAAAACTTGATGAGTCCAATTCACACCCCATTCAAAAAATGCTGAATCAGTTCTTTTGGCAAGCGCACCAAAATTATTGTCAAGTAATATTCCACAGAGGAGTGGGATCGTATCCACAGAGATTGGCAAATTTGAGCAGTTTTAATCACTTGATGAATTAGTTAAGTGGAACAGATAGATTGTGATTGTAGAATTGTAACTGGTAGAAATGTAAATGGCGAAAATGTAAAGGAAAGCAATAAAGTGCAGAAATAGAAATGGCAGAATGTAAAGTGCAGAATCATAAATGACTTAATTGTAAATGGGAATGGGGAATTGCAGAATGTAAAAGCAAGCCATAAAGAAAGTGGTAGACAAGAATGGGGAAATTTATTGTGATCAGGAGATGTTGTCTCTTTGGATCAATTTCAGCTTATATCCTCTTCAATCATGCAACTCATTGACCTCTTGGCAATCATGATTGATTGAGCCCCAATCCCTTGGTGACTCAATCTCTCAGATCTTGATCAATAGCCAATTCCTTGGTCTAATTATTCATGAAGAGAGATATGCTTGGTCCCTGATTATACCACACATCATCATAGGTCAAGGTAGAGGGAGGATTATTTGTCATCATATCCAAACACCAAAACCCAGATCCTACTCAAGTGTGAGAAGGGATTTCAAGCATGGTTTCATGTTTCCTTTCCCAAGGTTCCCATGAAACCCATTTTGCATTCAATCTCTTTTCCAAGATAATTGAACACTAAGCATTAGAAATAAAATTCCTTCTAGCAAATCAAAGAGGAGATGAAGAGAAGAAGAATTTCACAATCCATTAAGTAGAACAGAGCTCCCTCTCTCAATGAGAGGGAATTTAGCTACTCATAGCTCAAAGAAAAGTACTCAAAAGTAAAGAAGATGTAGTGTAAAAGTGGATCCAAAAACTAGTCTCTCTAACTGCTTAAATAGTTCAGTAGTCAACCTTCAATCCTTTAACCGTCCTCGAAATCAACTCTAGTTAAACTTAAATCAACAATAATAACCAACTTGACATAATCGACTAAAATCGGAATTTCCAGCAATTCTAAAATAATCAGAAAACCAATAACATTCACAGCCTCAAACCAAAGTAAATCTCATCAGTTAATTACTCGCGATATCGAAGCCAGTGAATATCACAACCATAACTCAAACTCAATTCACATCTGCATCCAACTTCAAACATAACTCAAAATAATCACCACAACAAACTTCTCTCAAATACATTTCATTCAGTAATTAACTCATCATGTTTCAATTTAATAAGTAACATTAAATGAATCACCTTTTGCAGCTACATTTCAACCAATTCCAACCTGTCACAAATCCATTTTACAGCCATTCCAATATATTAAATTTCTAATTCAATATCACACAATTCAAGTAATTCATTCAGGATCAGAATCTCAACCAATTCATCGCCAAAATTAATAATTTGAAATACAATTCACAACCACATCTAATTTCAATTACAATTCAGCGTAATCACAACCACATTCAATTCTAATAACACATCAGAATAATCACTCCAACTAACTATTCTCAAACAAATTTCAAATAATTTACATCAATTAATCAACCCTTAATCATTATTAACTATTTGTAATTATCCGAATAACTTTATAGGCATTCTAAAATTAAAAACGTTTTAACTTTAAAAATAAATCCCCTACCTCAAAGTTGAAACTCGCAAAAATCACTAAACGCAGCTGCTCCATTAGCAGTTTCCAGCACCTATTTCCATGGCAGCAACAATGACAAGGTTAAACGCCTCCTTTCCTCTCCGATCTGGGATTCCAAAAGTAGCAGCCATTTTCAAGCAGAGCCAACAGCAACGTGAGGTGGTCTTGGCAGCAATCAGAAATGTTGAATTCAAATAGGATAATAGTAAAAATTCTGGAAACTCCATGCTAACTCAAATTGAAGCAAGAGCCAGAATCCCTTACCTCAATTAGACAATAATAACAGAACGAGGGTAGAATAATTTTAAAACCAAATATACTTTCTTAAAAATATTTAAGAATATTGTTTATCAACATATTGCTAAGTTCAATCAATTATTTCTAGTTTAAATTATAAAATAAGCATATTAATCATATTTTTATAAAATATAGTTTAAAATCAATATTAATTATTCAAATTAAATGATATAACTTTTTATTATTTTTCTATTATCAAAACTCTAATTTCAATTTGTGTAGAATAACTAATTATAATAAAAATTGTACTTGGACATTATTTAACTTAAACTTAAAGTATTTATAAAAATCAAACTAATCATTTCTAATAAATTAATCTCTAAGAGTACAAATTAATATAACATAATTCATTAAAAATTACTTAAATTGAACAGTACAATTCTTTCTTATTTTTCAATTACTAAAATTATAATTTCAATTATACCAAATATCTAATAAAGTTTATATAAAAATTCTAATTATTTTAAACTTCAATTATCATGAAACTCTATTTAATTACCTTTAGTAAAATAATTTTCTTAAAATAAAATTATCAACAAATAAAATAAATCACAAATAACTAATTATTTGATTTTCAAAAACTAGGGTTGTTACATATACTTGCAACGAGAATTCATTCAATTGAGGAAATTCTATACCTTCAAAGAATTCACTCATCAACACCCCACCATGGTGACATTATTCTAATTCTATCTCTTGTTTATAGCCTTTGAATTATTTGCCTTTTTGTGATATAATGGTGATGAACCCCTATTTTATGATTCATCTTGTACTCAAATTGAATTTTTTATGAATTCTTCACCCACTAATTCATATAAATTGCATGGTTTTACTTTTCCTTCCTTATTATGTGATAAGTGTGAAAACATGTTTCCTATACTTTAAAAGTATTAATTTTAATTATCCTTTATTACCATTCGATGTCGTGATTTGTGTGTTAAGTATTTTCAGGTCTTATAGGGCAGGAATGACTTAAAGGACAGAACAGAAACATACAAAAATGGAAGGAAAGCACAAAAATGGAGTTTTGAAGAAAAGGCAGCGACGCAGATGCATGGATGAAGCGGACGCGTGCCTAGCGCGAAATGGCATCGACGCAAACGCGTGACTGACGCGAACGCGTGCCTTGAGCATAACGCAAACGATGCGTACGCTTGACTAACGCGTAGGCGTGACAAGGAAAAACTCCAGATCATGCGAATACGTGACCCACGCGAATGCGTGACAGACGCCACATATAGGAATCTGCAGAAAACGCCCCCAGCGATTTCTGGACCCTTTTTCGGCCCATTTCCAAATCCAGAAACACAGAATATAAGTCAGAGAATGGAGGAATCAAACAACAACATAGAGACAACATTCATATTCATAATTTTAGGTTTTAGATGTAGTTTTAGAGAGAGAGGCTTTCTCCTCTCTCTCAAGTTTAGGATTAGGATTTCAACTTCTTCTCAGGTTCAATGTTCCTTTAATTTATTTTCTACTTTTATTTATTCTATTACTTTAATTGTTATTTATCTTTTCAATTTGGCTTATGAACTTCATGTTAGAGTTGATTTCTTTATTTAATATAATTTGAGGTATTTCAGATTTAAGATTTCTTTCTTTTATTTATGTTACTGCTGCTTCCCATCTGAAGGCATTTTTATTCAACTATATTTTCTCCCTTTGGCTTTGGTTAAGAAATTGGTAACACTTGAGTTATCAAACTCAACAGTTGAGTGGAAATTAGGATTGTGGATTAATTTGGATTCTTCTAAATCTAGTCTTTCCATAGGAGTTGACTAGGACTTGAGGGATCAAATTAATTAGTCCACTTGACTTTCCTCTATTTAGTAAGGGTTAACTAAGTGGGAGCAAAATCCAATTCTCATCACACCTGATAAGGATAAGTAGGATAGGGTTTCCAGTTCTTATACCTTACCAAGAGATTTTATTATTATCAATATATTTTCCTTGTCATTTAAATTACTTGCCCCTTATTTCCAAAAACCCAAAAATATACAATTTTCCATAACCAATAATAAGTCATACTGCCCTGCAATTCCTTGAGAAGACGACCCGAGGTTTAAATACTTCGGTTATAAATATTATTGGGTTTTGTTACTTGTAACAACCAAAACTTTTGTACGAAAGGATTCTTTGTCGGTCTAGAAGCTATACTTAAAACGGGAATTTATTTGAGAAAATTCTAGATCGCGCGAGAGTTTCGTTCGTCAAAATGGCACCGTTGCCGGGGAATTGCAAACGTGTGCCTTATTATTGGTTATTGTAAATATTTCCTTTTACCTGTTTATTTGTTTTTATTTTTGTTTTTAATTTTTATTAGTTACTATGAATTCTCACCCCCGTCGCTTCGAGTTTAGTTCTAATGCTGTTGAAAGGAATGGAAGCTATAACAGGAACACGTATCAAGGTCAAAACAATCAGAGATGGAAGGAGCCACGAGGATCTGATCACCCCTTTAGGCAACAACACCCTCCAAGATATCATGGACCACGACCATTCCACAATGTATGTCCAGACAATAGTTATGGTGGACCCTTTTGTGACAACCAACACCCACCAAATTACTATAGTCAAGATTCATTCCGAGGTGCATACCAAGATGATAGATATGGTGGACCCCCATCATATGCCTTTGAACCACCTCCTCAACATAGCTTTGAACCACCACACTTACAAGCCCCTTATTACCATTCACCTCCATATGACCCTAACCCGTATCCACACCGATTCCAACCCAATTACTCCCAAGAACCACCACTTCCTTATGCACAATGTCCATATCCATCACCCCAAGAATTAAGGGATCAACTCAAGGAAACAGTGGAAAGATTTCATGCCACCCTTCACCAATTGAATCAAGCAATAAATCGACTACCCTCCCGATGTTCAGACACTCAAGGAACCCCATGGCTTCATGTGGGCAATCTAATGAAGAACGTAGCATGAGGGAGATACTAGAAACTCCAATGGACAGTAAGGAGCATGATTTTGTACTGAAACAAGTGAAGGAAGCTGAAATTATCAAAGAAGAATTGGTTAAAGACTTAGGAGATGCTGAACCTCCATAGGAATCCAGAGTTGTAGAGAACCCCGTCAAGAAATTTGTAATTGATGCTAAGGAGGATAGAGCACAACCCCCAAAGCAGGTATCTTACGAAGAACTGGACGGATCAACTCACGAAGCGAATTTCCTTGATAATGATAATCACGAGTCAAGTTCTCTAGTAATGAACTTGCATCCGCAAGTGAATTCTTTGAGATTGAAGAATCTTCCCCAAATGAATACGAAGATGATGCGGAGGTAGAATTTTCTCGACCTCCAACTTATGACTTGAGTGATGAGGAATATATTAAAGACTTGGATCAAGACGTAGTTGCAGTTGAAGAAGTTTGCAAGGAAGTGGAGGAATTCACAGAAGAACACAAGGGAGTAGAGCTTGCAAAACCACTGGAAACACCTTTTCCAAGGCCATTACCATCCAATACAAATTTCAAGTGGGTAAAATCCTTTGCCTTTTCTTTACTTTTCCACTTGAATATGGTTTGCTTGAAACAGATGGCCAGCTTAGAGCTCTTTGCGGCTTTAAAAGTAAAAGGGAAATGGTTCGTGCTCAAGGCTAGTATGCAAGATTCAACAAGGTTCCACGCTTCACTTTGAAGTGTAAGGATTGGTTTCGAGTTCGATTGAATGGGTCTCGGAAAATGTTTGGTCATCCTGGTGAGAATACAACTTCCAAACCACCCGGCTGGAAAAATATAGATCGAGACAAAGGCGGATATAAAAGCAAGGTTTGGGATCCTGGAATCTATTCTGATATTCAGTACCCCGGGAGCCTGAAAACATGTTTAAAATTGCTCAAGGGCTTTACATGCCTAGTTTGGGACCCCGGAGGCTGTTGGCATTCAAAATAGTGGTGGAGATTTTTGGATGAATTCAAGCACAAGCCACCATAGCAGGAAGCTCATCAAATGTCCAACTTAAGGACTTTAACTAAAAGTGGTAGTTGGGAGACAACCCACCATGGTATGATCGTTCCTTTTTCAACTCCAATTTTATTTCGCCTAGTTTATTTTTGAGTTTTATTTTATTTTGTTTTCATTGAACCTGGAATTATTCATTTCATCCACATTAGCACTGCATTTTGCATCCTGCATATAAAAAAAAAGTCACGCCATGCGAGCGCGCAGGCCACGCGTGGGCGTCGATTAGAAATCGGCATAAAGATCTAACGCCCACAAAGTTGGGCTGGAATCGTGCGGCTAGTGTGCGTTTTGCACAAATTGGCCCACGCGTTCGCGTCCCTGACGCGAACGCGTCACTTGCACTACACACATCCCACGCGAAAGCGTGAGCGACGCATACGCATCGCATGGATTTTATAGACCTTATTGGAAATAGAGAGTTGTGCAAAAACAACGCTGGAATTATGCGTTTAGCACAATTCTCAGCGACGCGTACGCATCACTTCCATTATCCATCAATCACGCGATCGCGTCATTTCCCATTTTGCCCTAACCACGCGTTTGCGTGATCCACGCGTTCGCATAGATTCAAATACCCTAACCCTAATCCATGCAAAACCCTATCCCCCCCTCGCGTCACTATTTACCCCCCAAACCTCC
>NC_029789.2:58011402-58034859 GCF_000816755.2 Arachis ipaensis
TCTCTCTTCTCTCCGCCCCAAACCACCACATCACCACCACCATCCACCGTCATCGACCACCCTGCCGCGCCGCCCTTGTCGGAACCACTTACCCCCTTCTCTTCTTCTTCCTTCTTCTCCCCCACCTCTTCTCCCCTTTCACCCCCTCCGCGACCCTGACCCCACTGCTGCGCCGTCCCGTCACCGAGCCGCCCAGCGCCGCCACCACCTCCCAGAACCTCCAGCCAACCACCACCAACCCTCACCCAAACCAAACTTACCCCTCTTCTCTCCCCTCTCTCTCAGCCAACCCCACTGCCACCAAAGACCGCCGCCTCGCAGCCGTGCTACCACCGCGAAACCTCAGCACTGCTGTGTTAACCACCCAACCCAACACCATCTCTCTGAGCCCTAATTCCATTCCTCTGCCCACCAGGTTCCACCAAACAGTGATTTCTATTTCTGTTAATTAGTTAGTTAGCTGCATGTTTTTCAATTTCTGTTCAAATTAGAATAGTTAGAGATGCATGATTGTAGTGGATTTTAGGTGGTTAGGTAGCTAGGATGTGGTTAGTGGATTTAGACCTGATAATTGTGCCGTTCTTGCTACCTGTTTTTATTTGATTCGCAATCCTGAATTTTCTGTGATGATGATGATGTTCATATGTTGTTCTTTCATTTTTGATGCTGCTGTTACACTGTTCTTTAATGTTCTTGCTATTTGTTAATCTTTTCAGCACTATTTACTGTCATATGAACTGATTTTCTTGCTGTTTATTACCCGGGAACATCCAATTTTAGCCGGAATGCTGCCCAAATTTTTTCAGTAAATTGTTTCACTCAACTACCATTCATGAATTGGTTTTCGCAATTTCAAGTTTTCCGCTATTTACTTTCAAGCTAGCCAATTCATGGATGCATGGGCTTGCATTCTCACTCTTTCTGGTTCCCGGATTGCTAAATTGCATTATTGATGATTTCTTTTTCCTTTTGCAAATTTTATAAATTATCATCAATAAACTGAAATCTTTGCTTGAATATGAGTTGATTGTTCTTCCAGTTTGTGAATTTATTGTTAACTAGGAAACCCGCTATCATACCACTTACTTTAACTTTCTTTTTACTTACTAACTGCTTTAACTTTCTAACTTCTCTTTTTACCTAACGACTTTAACTTTCTAACTTAAGGTATGATTACTGTTTTTCCTAATTAACAAGAATTCCACATATCATATATTTTAGATTGTGATTTTTACTCTTAGACCTTTCACTTGCATACAGTCCAAAATTTACTTATCTTTAACTCATTTCATCCTTTTATTACTTTTTTACCTTTATGCTTATATTGATTAAATCCTATTTGCCTACCTATTTTTCTGCTTTACTTCTTAAATTATATCCTGGAATTTCTGATTTTTAGGATATCTGACCCTAAAAGCAAAGAAAAGGGCAAAGCAACCACTGGCAAAAGGAAAAGAGGAGAATCCACTACCTCTATATTAGACATCCTTCATGATGATTCTTGGCGGGAAAAGAACTTTACCCCGCAGGAAAAGGCTGATCAGTTGGTGCCTGCCACTGACCCAAAAAAATTTGCAAACAAATACTGTGAGCTGAAGTACCCAGTTTTTGCCACTTCTAGGAACCTATACCTGGAAAGGACCCTCAAAATTTCGGAAGAACTCAAACAATACACTTCAGACCAAACTAAACAGAGAGGCTGGTTCTTCTTGGAGAGAAACTTGACTGAGATCAACTCATCCTGGGTCAGATTATTCTATTGTAACTACTTCAAAACGTCCCTGGATACAGTTCAGCTTAGAGGCAAGCAGATTCTGGTTACTGAGGAAGCAATAGAAGAAATTCTCCAGCTCCTACCTAAATCAGATAAGCCAGATGGTTACCAAAAGGCTGAGGGGGATATGCGGTTTATGAAATTTGACTGGGACGCAGTAAAGCAGAGAATTGCTATTGATCCTACTATCCCTTGGGTCATGGGCAAATCTACAGTGGCCCCCAAAGGAATTAAGATCATTTATCTGAATGATGAGGCTCGGCTTTGGCAGCAGATTCTGAGTAACTAAGTGATGCCGAGCACTCATGAGACAGAGGTGCCAGCTGCTATAATTACCCTCATCTGGTGTGTGATGGAGGGAAAAGAATTATATTTGCCCCACTTCATCCGGTATTACATGGCCAGAGTCTATGTCAGAGGTACCCTTCCCTTTCCATACTTGATTACTCAGCTAGGCCGCTGGTGCACAAAATTGTGATCTCTGGTAATGGCTCCAAAAACTTGGTGCTCTAATCTCAATTCATAATTTGTCACAACTTCGATACAACTAACCAGCAAGTGCACTGGGTCGTCCAAGTAATAAACCTTACGTATGTAAGGGTCGATCCCACGGAGATTGTTGGTACGAAGCAAGCTATGGTCACCTTGTAAATCTCAGTCAGGCGAATAATAATTGATTATGGAGTTTTCGAAAATAATACTAATTAAACAGAAAATAGGGATAGAAACACTTATGTAATTCATTGTGAGAATTTCAGATAAGCGTGTAGAGATGCTTTCGTTCCTCTGAATCTCTGCTTTCTCGCTGTCTTCATCCAATCAGTCTTACTCATTTCCATGGCTGGCTTTATGCAAGGGCATCACCGTTGTCAATGGTTACATCCCCTCCTCTTGTGAAAATGGTCCAAATGCTCTATCACAGCACGGCTAATCATCTGAGGTTCTCGATCATGCTGGAATAGGATTCACCCTCCTTTTGCGTCTATCACTACGCCCAGCAATCGCGAGTTTGAAGCTCATCACAGTCATTCAATCCCAGAATCCTACTCAGAATACCACAGACAAGGTTTAGACCTTTCGGTTTCTCATGAATGCCACCATCAATCTAGCTTACACCACGAAGATTCTGATTAAAAGATCCAAGAGATACTCATTCAATCTAAAGTAAAACGGACGTGGTTGTCAAGCACGCGTTCATGGGGAATGATGATGATTGTCACGTTCATCACATTCAGGTTGAAGTTCGAATGTATATCTTAGAAGCGAAACAAGTTGAATTGAATAGAAAAACAGTAGTACTTTGCATTAATTTTTGAGGAACAGCAGAGCTCCACACCTTAATCTATGGAGTGTAGAAACTCTACCGTTGAAAATACATAAGTGAAAGGTCCAGGCATGGCCGAATGGCCAGCCCCTAAAACGAGATCACAGGATCAAAAATACAATCCAGGATGTCTAATACAATAGTAAACAGTCCTATTTATACTAAACTAGTTACTAGGGTTTACAGAAGTAAGTAATTGATGCATAAATCCACTTCCGGGGCCCACTTAGTGTGTGCTTGGGATGAGCTTGAATGTTACATGTGCAGAGGCTCTTTCTGGAGTTGAACGCCAGGTTGTAACGTATTTCTGGCGTTCAACTCTGGTTTGTGACTTGTTTCTGGCGTTTAACTCCAGACAGCAGCGTAGAACTGGCGTTCAACGCCCTTTTACGTCATCTAAACGCGTTCAAAGTATGGACTATTATACATTTCTGGAAAGCCCTGGATATCTACTTTTCAACGCAATTGGAAGCGCGCCATTTTGAGTTCTGTAGCTCCAAAAAATCCACCTTGAGTGCAGGAAGGTCAGAATCCAACAGCATCAGCAGTCCTTCTTCAACCTCTGAATCTGATTTTTGCTTAAGTCCCTCAATTTCAGCCAGAAAATACCTGAAATCACAGAAAAACACACAAACTCATAGTAAAGTCCAGAAATGTGAATTTAACATAAAAACTAATGAAAACATCCCTAAAAGTAACTAGATCCTACTAAAAACATACTAAAAATAATGCCAAAAAGCGTATAAATTATCCGCTCATAAGCCGCCGTGCTAAGGTGCCCTGGGAGCTAGCAGATGCGAAGCCAACCGCCGCCAACTGCAAGAAGATCATCCCGTACAGCAGGAAGTTTCAGGCTTTGGGCTACAGACCTCCATTTCTTACTGCTTCTGTTGAGGTAGCTACATCTTCTGCTGCCCCTTCTGCATCCACTGCCTCACCAGCAACTACTGCACCCTCACCTGCCTCAGAGCCCATTTATCACCTCGTGCACCGACTCTTCACATGATTGGATCGTATGGAGCATCACAACAAGCGATGCTATGAGCACCTAAAGTTGATGATCCGATCTGGCCACCATGACATCCCCTCCGAGCCTGACACTCCTTCTGAGCCATCTGAGGAGGAGGCAGACGATCATGAGCAGGAGGCACATGCAGAGGCTGAGCAGGAAGGACCTGAGCAAGCTGCACCACACCATGAGGAGCCCCATCAGATACAGCCGGCTGATGTTGAGCTTCCTCTACAGGCAGAGCCTCCACTTCAGCAGGCAGACCCTCTGACACTCATCCAGACTGCAGAGCCTCAAACCACCATAGAGACACCTACTGCACATCCTTCCGGAGATGACACTTCTTTACACCCAGCTTGAGTGAGCATCGAGGATGATGCTATTATTTAAGTGTGGGGAGGTCACCATCTCTGGCATACTTTATTTTGGTGAACCACTTTTCAGACTCTCTTTTTATCCTATTTTGCTTATTTTTTTGTATTTTTATTTTTATTTTACCTTATCTTATTTATCTTCCAGTACTCGTACATTTTTCTTTTACTGTATTCTGTATTTTGCACTTTGGTTTATGTATATTTATCTTAGATATTTAGTTTAGTTGCACTTTTATCTTATTAAGTTGTGATATAGAATATATGGATTAATTAGTTTATTTTACCCTTTTAGCATATGATAATTTGGATTAATTGAAAATAAAAGAGTAAACTAGAGACTTTAGTATAACAGAATCACAACAATCCACACACTGTATATATATGAAAATATGGATTATTTAGTTTAGTTTACCCTTTTTAGCACATGATAATTTGGATTAATTGAAAATAAAAAGAGTAAACTAGAAACTTTAGGATAACAGAATCATAATAATCCACACACTGTATATATATATAGCAATAAATGTGAGTTAGTTAACAATATTTCTTCAAGGAAGAACACTAAGATTTTAAGAGCCATCCTAAGATTCACATTGAGAATAATGGGAACTCTTAATTTCTACTTGCATGACATACATAACTGATATATGGTTTTTGAGCCAAAGAACACACAACCCATGAGTTTTTGAGCTTAATTGTATGGTTATATTCAACCATAAATTTCATTCCTGTGTGTTTCGCCCTTCTTTTCTATGCTTGTAATCTTTACTTTGTTTTAATCTATATGTCCAATATAGAATGTAGTTACATACCCGCACATGATTGGGGCCATAATTTAAAAATTTTCCCTCACTTACCCCAAATAAGCCTACCTCCTACATCACCTTTGTTAGCCCCCTTGAACCTTTTAATCCCCTCTTGTTCTATAACCACATTACTAGCTGATGACTTGCATTATCTACCCTTTTTTCTTGCATAAAGAAGACCATAAAAGAGTGTAAATCTCATTTGATCAGTACAATTCATGCATTATTTGATGAATATTATGGTACACTACTTTGAGATGAGTTGTGCTGAATTTCAGGTGAAAAAGGCATAAAAAATGGGTAGAAGACAACAAGAAGCTAGGCGTGTGAAACTGGCGTGCCACTTGGGAGCAAACCCCACAAAAATGCACTAGCATGGCACGCCAGGAGGTAGGCGTGGTACGCCAGCACTAAATTCCAGGGGGAAGTCCAAGCATGCATGTGGGCATGGCACGCCAGGGACTGGGCGTGCCACGCTAGTACAAAGTTCCAGTGGAGGACACAAAAGGGGCGTGGCATGCCAGGTTGGGCGTGGCATGCCAACTCACCATTCCAAGAAGAACCTCCACTATGGCGTGCCACTTGGTATCGAAGGCGTGGCACGCCAGCTCCAAGAAGTCACTTGGGTATGCCACTTAAGAACCCAGGCGTGGCACGCCAAGCTTGAAGAGTTCACAAATGCATGGGCGTGCCACTTGAACAGCATGGTGTGGCACGTTGGTACAATAATCTAGAGAAGGGGATGAAGGCAATTGAAGACTGGGCATACCACTTGAAGACGAAAGCGTGGCACGCCAACCTTTCAATCTCACTTAGGCGTGCCACTTGAACAACCAGGCGTGGCTTGCCAATGCACAAAGAGACCAAAAGCAAGGACTGGGCGTGCCACTTGGTATCGAAGGCGTGGCATGCCAACTCAAGCATCTCACTATGGCATGCCACTTGAAGGCTGAGGCGTGGCACGCTAGCTACTGGAACCAAGTCAAGATCATGGGCGTGCCACACCAGCCTTTAGGCGTGGCACACTGGTATGAGTTTCCAGAGAGGATGAAGGAGGCCAATTACATGGGGCGTGCCACTTGGTATCGAAGGCGTGGCATACCACTCACTATTCTTTACTTAGGCGTGCCACTTGAATCCCAGGCATGGCACGCCAGTGTCATTCAGAGAGCAAAGAAGCATTGGGGCGTGCCACTTGAGTTCGTGGCGTGGCACACTGACGAACCACTATTTTATGGTTTATAATGTGTTTAATTGTGTGGTTTTATCATGATCTTTACCCACTTATTCATATAATTAGCATGCATTTATATTTCCTTCCTAAAATGATTACATGATTGAAAACTTGCTTCCTATAGACTTTTAATTATGTATTTTAATTCTCCTTTATTCCATTCGATGCCGTGATCTGTGTGTTAAGTGTTTTAGGCTTTATAGGGGACAAATGAGTTGGAGATTGGAAAGGAAGCTTGCAAAAAATGGAAGGAACAGAAGAAATTAAGGAGATGACCAGCGAGAAGTGACGCGGCCACATGGCTCACGCGACCGCGCGAAAGAGAGGAAATCGCGGTGACGCGGCCGCATGGCTCACGCGACCGCGCGGATTGGAATAGCATAAGTGACGCTGAGGCGTGGACGACGCGTCCGCGTGGAGAAGCAAAACGCCAAATGACGCGTCCGCATGAATGATGCGATCGTGTGACGTGCGCGATCTGCATAATCTGCAGAATCACTGGGGACGATTTTGGGCCCTATTTTGACCCAGTTTTCAGCCCAGAAAAGCAGACTAGAGCCAGAGAACCTGCAGAGACCAACAACAACATTCATTCGGCATAGTCTTAGTTTTTTTTTTAGATCTAGTTTTCCTCTCCTCTAGGTTTTTCTCTCTACACATTGATAGTTCTTAGGATTCTTATTTTCTATTGCTTTTTGCATTGGAATTTTGAGAAGAGTTATTACCTCATCAAGACTTCGTCATTCTAGTTCGTTTTCTTTACTTGGCTTTACTCTTCCATGTCCTTTAATTTACTTCAATTTTACTATTGGATTATTTTAGAATTTATTAATACAAGAGTTATTTTTATTTTTAATTGATCCCTTTGAGTTTTATTTATCATGTCTTTCTTTAATTCCCTTTCCTATGTTATGAGTTCCACATTCACAATGAGTGAGTAGTTCCCTAACTTAATGGGGAGTTGATTGAAAGGAACCCTTGAGTTGGAATGCTCAAAGGAGAAATTATAATTGGGTTTATTGTTGGATTGCTCTCTAGTCACTAACGCATTATCAATTAATCTTGAGAGTACTGCAACAAGAATAGGGCTTCCAACTAATCTACTCCCAGTCAAGGCTTTTATTTAAATTACATTAATTCTCTGATTTAATTTCCTATCATTCAACTCAAATCATTTTGAAAATCATCTGATTAATAAAATAGCACACTTTCCTGCAACTCGTTGGGAGATGACCTGGGATTCATACTCCCAATATTTTAATTTGAATTTCTGTGACACCCTTTTTAAATTGATAAGCGGATTTCTGGTTGGTTGAGGACTATACTTGCAATGCATATCTTATAACAATTCTTAACTCGCCAATTTCCACCACGTCAAATGCCAAACAGAGGAACCACTCACTCACAAAGGGGCATGGCACGCCAAACCCTGGGCGTGCCACGCTAGTTCAACTTTCCAGAGGCAAAGAGAAGTGGAAAAACACTAGGCCGTGCCACTTGAGCTCGAAGGTGTGGCACGCCAAGGTTGTTAGAGAAGATGAGCATGCCACTTGAAGGGCTGGGCGTGGCATGCCAAGCTAAAATTGAAGAGCACGTGACACGCCACTAGAGTGCCAATCACACGCCAGCTGGAAGGTCACACTTATTGAGCTTCTTTTCCCTCTAAAATGTAATTTTCCTTTTTCACTTTTGTAATTCTTTTATTTTACTAGGAGTAGTATAAATATCCCCAAGGAGTACTGAAGAAAGGGGGTTATGAAGTTAGTTTTAGATCCACTTTTACACTTCACTTTTGAGTACTTTTCCTGGAGCTATGAGTAGCTAACTTCCCTCTCATTGAGAGATGGATCTCTGTTGTACTTGATGGATTGATAATAGTGAAATCCTCCTTCTCTTCATCTTCTCTTTGATTTGCTAGAAGGAATTTTGTTCTTAATGCTTAGTATTCAATCATCGTGGAAAAGAGATTGAATGCAAAATGGGTTTCATGGGAACCTTGGGAAACGAAACATGAAACCATGATTGAAATCCCTTCTCACACTTGAGTAGAATCTGGGTTTTGGTGTTTGGATACGTGACATATAATCCTCCCTCTACTTGGACCTATGATGGTGTGTGGTATAATCAGGGACCAAGCATATCTCTCTTCATGAGCAATTAGACCACGGAATCGGCTATTGATCAAGATCTGAGAGATTGAGTCACCAAGGGATTGGGGCTCAATCAATCATGATTGCCAAGAGGTCAATGAGTTGCATGATTGTAGAGGATATAAGCTAGAGTTGATCCAAAAAGGCAATAACTCCTGATCTCAATGAATTTCCCCATTCTTATCTATCCCTTTCTTTATAGCTTAATTTTACATTCAGCAATTCCCCATTCCCATTTACATTTAAGTCATTTACGATTCTGCATTTTACATTCTGCCATTTTCATTTCTGCACTTTATTTTTTTCCTTTATATTTGATCCATTTACATTTATGTGATTTACAATTCTGCACTTCACAATCTTATTGATCCGCTTGACTTATTCTTCAATTAATTAAAACTGCTCGAATTTGCCAATCTCTGTGGATACGATCCCACTCAACTGTGGGTTATTACTTGACGATAATTTTGGTGCGCTTGCCAAAAGAACTAATTCACCAATTTTTGAATGCGATGTGAATTGGAGTCATCACTAGCCTTAACCAGAAAAATAAATTAAAAATCCCAATTCATATGAAACCAAAATAAATGAAAATACTATGTGCATTGAAAATGTTATGTTTATGTTAAAAAAATTTATTATTTATTTAAATAATTAAATAAGGGGACAAAAATTACCCCAACAATAAGTTTAGTAATCAATGCACATGAAAGTAAAATCAAAATAAAATTAGTACATGAGTATGTGACACAAAAGTGGAAAAATTGGGAAGACCAGGATAGTTTTAAAATTTTATAGAGTATGTATATGCTAGGTGAGATCTTAGACTAATCAAGGATTCAATTTATAGCTCACTTAGCCTCAAATATATACCCTTACCTTTACCTTGGCCACATTACAACCTTCAAAAAGACCTCATGATGTTTGTATGTATACATTCTATATTTGTTGATTGGTTAGATGAAGAACAAAGTTTTAGAAAGCAGGAATAGAAAAGAATAGAGTGATTAACCCCTAACATTGAGTGACTAGAGAGTAAACACAGAAATCCAGTGAGGGTTCAATAGCTCATCTCCAAATATCCAAATCTGATTATTTAATTGTCTTACAAGTTTGTGAAATATTTTAACCCAACTCAATTGTGAATGTATTTTAATATGGCTTGGTTTTAATTGTACATATATGATTACTTGGAGAATATGAATCAAATTAACCACATGTAAGCTCTATATATATATATATATATATAGGTGGATAGTAATTAGAATTGCATGATTCATTTAGGTAGTTTGCATTTAGAATAGATTGCATTGCATAAGATTCCACCATTCTAACTTTACACTTTCTCTTGGAGTTAGCATGAGGACATGCTATTGTTTAAGTGTGGGGAGGTTGATAAACCCCTATTTTATGATTCATCTTGGGCTCAAATTGAATGTTTTTATCAATTCTTCACCCACTTATTCATATGAATTGCATGGTTTTACTTTTCCTTCCTTATTATGTGATAAGTGTGAAAACATGTTTCCTATGCTTTAAAAGTATTAATTTTAATTATCATTTATTACCATTCGATGCCGTGATTTATGTGTTAAGTATTTTCAGGTCTCATAGGGCAGGAATGGCTTAAAGAACAGAAAGGAAACATACAAAAATGGAAGAAAAGCACAAAAATGGAGTTTTAAAGAAAACGCAGCAACACAGACGCATGGATGACGCGGACGCGTGCCTAGCGCGAAATGGCATCGACGCAAACGCGTGACTGACGCGGACACGTGCCTTGAGCATAACACAAACGACGCGTACGCATGACTAACGCGTACGCGTGACAAGGAAAAACTCCAGATCACGCGAATGCGTGACCCACGCGAACGCGTGACAGACACCACGTACAGGAATCTGCAGAAAACTCCCCCAATGATTTCTGGACCCTTTTTCGGCCCAATTCCAAATCCAGAAACAGAGAATATAAGTCAGAGAATAGAGGAATCAAACAACAACTTAGAGACAACATTCATATTCATAATTTTAGGTTTTAGATGTAGTTTTAGAGAGAGAGGCTTTCTCCTCTCTCTCAAGTTTAGGATTAGGATTTCAACTTCTTCTCAGGTTCAATGTTCCTTTAATTTACTTTCTACTTTTATTTATTCTATTACTTTAATTGTTATTTATCTTTTAAATTTAGCTTATGAACTTCATGTTAGAGTTGATTTCTTTATTTAATATAATTTTAGGTATTTCAGATTTAAGATTTCTTTCTTTTATTTATGTTACTGCTGCTTCCCATCTGAAGGCATTTTTATTCAAGTAGATTTTCTCCCTTTGGCTTTGGTTAAGAAATTGGTAACACTTGAGTTATCAAACTCAGCAGTTGAGTGGAAATTAGGATTGCGGATTAATTTAGATTCTTCTAAATCTAGTGTTTCCATAGGAGTTGACTAAGACTTGAGGGATCAAATTAATTAGTCCACTTGACTTTCCTCTATTTAGTAAGGGTTAACTAAGTGGGAGCAAAATCCAATTCTCATCACACCTGATAAGGATAACTAGGATAGGATTTCTAGTTCTTATACCTTGCCAAGAGATTTTATTATTATCAATCTATTTTCCTTGTCATTTAAATTACTTGCCCCTTATTTCCAAAAACCCAAAAATATACAATTTTTCATAACCAATAATAAATCATACTACCCTACAATTCCTTGAGAAGACGACCCGAGGTTTAAATACTTCGGTTATAAATTTTATTGGGTTTTGTTACTTGTGACAACCAAAACTTTTGTACGAAAGGATTCTCTGTCGGTCTAGAAGCTATACTTAAAACGGGAATTTATTTGTGAAAATTCTAGATCGCGCGAGAGTTCCGTTCGTCAAATGGTTAGCTTAGGTTTTGTTTCATAAATTTTGAGTTCTATAAGTTGAATTGCTTGTGGACTATGATTTTGTGCTTGTTTGAATGATTTGGGGTTGGTATGTTGATATGCTAAGGGTAGGAACCTTAGTTTTGAAGAGAAAACAATTTTCGGAAATAGGGCATCTGTGCGTCTGCACCCACCTGTGCGTGCGCACAAAACTGTGTTTTTCGTCGCCTGTGCGGCCGCACGCACCTGTGCGTCTGCACACACCTTGATATGCCCTCTGGTCGCAGCGCCAGCACAGCCTATGTGTGCGCGCTGCACAGTTTTCTTTGACCTGTGCGAGTACACGGCTGCGTGCGTCTGCACATGCTCCCTTTAGTGCTTTATCTGTGCGGCCACACAGACGTGTGCGTCTGCACACCAATTTTAGATCCCTCTGGTGGGAGCGAGGGAACAACTTGTGCTTGGGAACAACTCCCCCATTTCTAGCCCTGTGCGTGCGCACGGACCTGTGTGTGCACGCACACATGATTTTGTCCTCAAGATAAAAAAAAATCTTTTCTGAGCGGTCGCACATCTATCTGCGTCTGCACGTCCCTTTTCAACCCCTCTGGTCGCGACGATCGCACGCAGTGTGTGTTCGCAACCTTTGAAAGTTGCGCTCTCTGTGCGTTTGCACAGGCCTCTATGCCTCCGCACAAGACGCGTTCTGGGCAATAACAGGGCGACCTGCCCTGTTGAGAGGCAGCCCTCTCTTTTCTTCTTTTCTTTCCTCGCTGCCTTCTTTCTCTCTTTTAATTAGTTGCTTTCTTTGTTGTTTCTTTGATTTGCAAAGTGTGTTGCTTGATTGTTGGGTTGGTTATGATCAAATTTGAGTTTAATTGTGATAAACTTGCACATTGCATACCACATGTTCGATAAAATGCCTCAATGAACATTTTGTTTGATTCATATGACTTGGCCATCATATGTTTTCAATTTATCTCTTGTAGGCATATTGTATGAATGGTGCAACTTCTATTATGACTTTTGATGGTAGAAAATTGAAATCACCAATGTATTTCCTTGTTTGTTGATGTGAAATTTTGATTATAAATGCATTGTGTTGGTGTAATCTAAGTCATTGTTCACCTTGGAATTTAAAGTGAGTAACCACTCTACGAATGTTCAACTTTTGATGATGTCTTGATCAAATATCTTTTGGACTTCCACTTAAGAACATTGTATGTGTGAGTACTACTTCTTGAGGATGAACAATTGACAATTCCCTTTTGGTTCTTGCTTGAAGTTGTTTGCATTTCTCTGTTTTATATTTGCAATTTGAGCACTCAGTCATGAAGCTTTGAGATGTGAATTGCCTTAAGGGTGTGATTGCCGTGATATCCGGCCGGTGTGTGTGTTCCAACCACGCGCATCATTGGAATATACACACCGTGTTTCTTGTAAATCACACTACTTATATAAGCTCTTTTAACATTGTTAGTGCTTCCTCATTGATATTACTTTATTGTTGCCCTATGGTCTTAAAATTCTTTTGTTTGTATTTTCAGGATGAGAAAGAAAGGTAAGGCATCGGTTACTTTGCCGGTCGAGCAAACCACCGCTCACTTTCTTGCTATTTGGCAACATCGCCAAGGTCATAAACCGGATACCTTGGTTAACCGAAGAGCCGAATCTCAATACGAGACTATTGAGAAGCGTACAATCCATTGGGAGCGGCCCTTGAAGGTTCCAAGCCAATACAAGGCGACTATTCACCAAAGGATCGCCTTGCTTCATTGGGAGTTTCTCGAGCGAGAACCCATTGAAGTCAATGAGACTATGGTGCGGGAATTTTATGCGAATTACCAAGCTTGGGAAGTGAAGTCATTTTTCCTCTGGGGAAAGATGTTGGATACATCCAATCAAGCTCTAGAAGCTATTCTGACCATCCCCCACATTCCACTTGAGGAGGATGAATATGTCAAGATAAAAGTGGATGTCCTCAAAGGAAAAGTATCTCTGACTCCTATTCTTGAGAGAATAGGCCATCCTGGTGCATCTTGGGAGTATAGCAAGGGGAGGAATTCTGTTCCTACTAGTATTGCATACTCTGATTTGAATGCTGAAGCTCGTATATGGCATTAGATTGTGGCAGACTACATCATCCCGAGCACCCACACTACCCATGTAAGATTTAGAACTGCTTTGCTGTTTTGGGCTATTCTGCAAGGGAAGCATATAGCCATCTTGCTCTTATTGCGCAAATCGATTTGGAAATTGGTTGAGAAGAAGAATATCAGCATTCCATTTCCGTCGATGGTGATGCGCTTAGCAAATGCAACCGGGGTAGAAAGGCGACCAATGGACATCATGTTCAGAGTTTTTAGAGGCAACAAATTCATTCCGAGGGGAGATTTGGAGAGATCAACAAAGACAACACCCTCCAAGAAGAAGACACCCATAGCACCCCCTTCAAGTCTACCAACTTCATCAACTGCTTTACCATTTTTTCGACCCCTTCTGGATCTATTCCGAGACATCTTGCACGATATCTACCATATGGACCATTTAGAGCACAAACATTTTGAGTGGATAGCGGCAAAGCTAGAAGGAAGAGACCCCGGCCCGATTCCTAGAGCTTCATCCGAGCTAACTGGGGAGGAGCATGAGGCAGTTGACCATCCCACTCTTGAGTCCACCAGCTGAAGGTGGCCCCTCTTCATCCTCCCGGATCGTGAGCATGCACGGAGGACCGTGCACAAATTAAGTGTGGGGAGGATCGATGACTTCAATGGGAGTAAAAGTTTCTCTTTTAAAGACACTTTTCAATGTTTCTTGTAGTACTTTTTCTTCATTTTGAGTAGTTTTTCTATTGCATCTTGTTTAGTTTGCTGTAAATATTTCTTTATCATTTATGGATATTTAGTAGTTAATATTTGCATATTGCATGATATAATGAATAAGTTGGTGAAACACCAAGGAATTTCCATGAAACCTTTTTAGGCCATACCATTGATTAGATTGAAGAAAAATTGTATTTACCAACTTGATTGGAGTATTTTGTTTGTATAACATGAAAAAGAGCTAGAACAACATGCCTTGGGAGATTTGAGCTTTAATAGATGGTTGCACTTTTCAACCATAATATTGTTCTTGTGTGTGATTATACTCCTTTTTTATTGTGATCATTGATTTGCATGATTCTTTATGTCCTGTATTTGTGTTTGGATGCATTTAGCATGATTCTATATGGCCAACCCTTACATTCACCTTTGTGAACCCCTTTGAGCTTATGAATCCCCTTTTGTTCTAATAATAGCACATTACTCCCCTTAAGCGGAAAACCATTGATGTCCCTGAATTACTCTTTGATTAGCTTGGGTGGATTAGTATTTAAATTCTAAGTGTGGGGGAAATTTTAGGAAACATTGGTGATAAAGGCATGAACTCTTTGTGAAAAACTCTTTGGGCAATTAGGTAATGCTCACGCATTTCATTAATTAAAACATATGCATTCATGGTTCAATTTAAAATAAAAAAAACTTGTACATAGCAAAGTATAAAATAAAAAGAGTAAATAAAGGATGCATATGCCATGTTTGAAAAGAAAATGCATGAGTGAATGTGAGATAGAAAAAAAGAAAATGGGTAGAGAGGTTGTATTGTTATGTGCACATAGGTGATGTAGGATTAGGTGGATACTCAAGCTAATCAAGGAACTAATTCTTTAAGTCCACTTGACCATAATTCATCCTACCTAGACCCTAGCCCCATTACATCCCTCTGAAGACCTCGTGATACTTGCCATTCATGCATTAAATACTAGTTGATTGTTAGATGACTTGTAAATCTTTAAAAGCATGAAAAAAGGAGAGTTGAGTGGTTAAACCCTAAACACTGAGCGAATCGAGTGGATACACATCCGGTGAGGGGTTCGATTGCTCAATTCTATGTTCTTACGCCTCATATTGTATCCTTTTGCAAGTTGTTTAATTGGATAGTTTTGATAACTTCAATTCAATTCTTTGGACATTGATCTTAATGCATGAACTCGTTGTATTGGCCCTAATGTTTTTCTTGTGATGGATTGGAATTTCATGGTTTATTTCTACCAACTCTCATCGTAGTACACATAGCGATTAGTCTTAGGATAGTTGCATGCATTTAAGTAGTATATAGCATAAGTCATTCTCCCTTTCATCTATCTCCTTTGTGTGTGTTTAGTATGAGAACATGCTAGTTATTAAGTGTGGGGAAATTGATGAATCCATATTTGATGATGACTTTTGGTTAGAATTGAATGGATTTTCATCACATAAGCTCACACTTATTCCTTTGAATAGCATGCTTTTGAACTTTCCTTGCAAATGGCGCTTAATTATGAAAATATGCTCTTTTATGCCTAATTGAATCTATTTTATTCCATTCGCCTTCCATTCAATGCCTTGATATTGTTTGTGAGTGATTCCAGGTGTATAAGGTAGGAATGGATTGGAGAAATTAGAAGAAGAGCATGCAAAGTGGAGGAAACAAGAAGAATAAAAGGAGATGAGTGAAGAACTGAGGATTGATGGTTTAGAGGTTATAATAAACTCTCGTTGTAAGTATAGTTACTAAACCAAGCAATCAACCTTTCTTACAAACGTTTTGGTTGTCACAAGTAACAAACCCCTTTAAAATTGATAACCGAGTATTTAAACCTCGGGTCGTCTTCTCAAGGAATTGCAGGGAAGTATGTTCTTATTATTGGTTATGGAGATTGTAAATTTGTGGTTTTAAGAAGTAAGGTGGGAATATGTTATATGACAAGTAAAATAAAATAATACTAATAAAATCTCTTGGCAAGATATGAAGAACTGGAAGTCCTATCCTTATCAATTGTGATGAGAATTGGATTTTAATCCCAGTTTGTTAACCTTTACTAAACAAAGGAAAGTTAAGTGGACTGATTAGCTTGATTCTCAAGTCCTAGTCAACTCTTGTGGAGAGACTAGCTTTAGAGCAATCCTAGTACAATCAGAATCTGCCAATTTCAACCACTGTTTTATTTGACAGCTCAAGTGTTACCAATTACTTGACCCAAGCCAAAAAGGAAAAATCCAAATTATTTATATAGATAAAAGAAAGCAATCATAAGTCTGAAATACCTCAAAATATATTAAATAGAAAATCAATCTAAACATAGAGAGTCATAAACAAAAATGAGAAAAGAAATAAAAGAACATTGAACCTGAATTGAGAGTCACTCCTAAAACTAAGAGAAGTCCTAAATCCTAATCCTAAGAGAGAGGAGAGAACCTCTCTCTTTAAAAACTACATCTACTTCTAAAATTGTGAATATGAAAGCCCCTAAGAATGGATGCATTCCCCCACTTTATAGCCTTTAATCTGTGTTTTTTGGGCCGCAAACTGGGTCAGAAATAGCCCAGAATTCGCTGGTCTCAAATTCAACCATGCTGGATTTCTGTCACTGCGACACGGCCGCATGGATCACGCGGTCGCGTCATCTAGCATTAGGGAAACTATAGCATATTATATATCAAGTCGAAGCCCCAGACGTTAGCTTTCCAACGCAACTGAAACCGAGTCGTTTGGACCTCTGTAGCTAAAGTTATAGACGTTTGAGTGCGAAGAGGTCAGGCTGGACAGCTTAGCAACTTCTTCATCTTCTTGTATTCCTTCCACTTTTGCATGCTTCCTTTCCATCCTCCAAGTCATTCCTGCCCTATAATATCTGAAAACACTTAACACACATATCAAGGTATCTAATGGTGATAAGAGAGGATTAATAATAAGCAAATATAAGATCAAAGAAGCATGTTTTCAATCAAAGCACATAATTAGGAAGGCAAATGTAAAACCATGCAAATAGTATGAATAAGTGGATAAAGAGTTGATAAAAACCACTCAAATGAGCACAAGATAAACCATGAAATAGAGGTTTATCAACCTCCCCACACTTAAACATTAGCATGTCCTCATGCTAAGCACAAACTTGCTTTCTAAGGCTTGCTCTTCATCTAACAATCAACATAAATTTAATGCACAGATATACATATCAAGAGGTCTTTTAAGGGTTGTAATGGGGTTAGGGTGAAGGTAGGATTGTATTTAGTCAAGTGGACTAAAATCTGAATCTTTAATTAACTTAAATTTTCCACCTAACTTTAGACAATCCATGTAATCACAATACAAATTCTAACTATCCATCAACCATGTTTTCCACATTATTCATGCATTCTAATTCTAAGTACCGTACATATGCATTGCTTTCACCACTTACTTTGGGGCATTTTGTCCCCTTTCTCTTATTTGCACTTTTTCTTTTCTTTTTTTCTCTCTTTTTTTATATATATATTTTTTTCTTTTTCTTTTGTTTTTCTCAATGCATATGATTAATTTTTGAATGCATGAATATGTCCTAAACATTTCTTTCACATTTTTAGGAAATTCTAACATACTCATTTCTCAAACAAAATATTTCCAAACCCAATTTCCCACACTTAAATCATAAGCACTCTCACTAGTCTAAGCTAACTAAGGATTCAAATTAAGGACATTATTGTTTTCTGCTTAGAGTTAATAATGTGCTAAAGTAAAGAACAAAGGGGTAAAACAGACTCAAATTGGTTTGCAAAGGATAATGAAAGGTAAGGCCATATGGGTATGTAAGCTCAGTGAAACAAAGGCCTTAATCATGTAAGTGTATGCATACATCAAATTATGGAAATATAGAATTAAGCAAGACAAAGATCACAATTTTAGAGAGAAAAATACACACTAAAACAAAATTTTTGGTTGATAAAATGCAACCAATTCAAATAGGCTCAAAAATCTCACAGGTTTTGTGTGTTCAAGCTATAAACCATGTTCCAGTATAATATCTCTTCAAACAAGTGTAACATTAAATTTTATTGAAATTAGTGAAATTCTCTAAAAAATTTCTTTGAAAAAGAAAATATTACTTCAACCAAGTGGTAAAATATGCAAAAAAATTAAACAAATATGCAATCAAACATGCAAATGCAACAATGAATAAGGAAAATAAATCATTGGTGTTGAGATAGAGGAGTAACTAACCCATGGAGATCGGTATCGATCTCCCCACACTTAAAGATTACACCGTCCTCGGTGCATGCTGAGATTTGCAAGTGGACGGGGGTTGTGGTTCCTCAGCTGGGGCTTTTTTTGTTTCTTTCCTTGCCGGTAGTTTGGGAGTAGCTTTCTCTTTACCCTTCTTGGTGGCCATCCTGAAAAGGGAAAAAGAAAGTGACTTTTTAAAGCTAAGGGTTAGAGCAAGGAAGAGAGAGGGAAAGGTGGTAATCAATGCACATTAAGATATACTGACATTATCACATGCTCGCGAGTACATGTGAAAAGTCATCAATGGAAAGTAGTTAGTGCATATGATGACAAGTGAATGCAAGGTGTTTATTGGCATGCTGGCAAAGGCATGAGTAGCATAGATCAAGTATTCAATGTCCAACTTAGATTACCAAGTCTTTCAAACTATCAACATGTTTGTAATAACAATTATATTTAATCAATAAAACATGAAAGGGGTTTTGTGAAAAACAAGCATTTATAATAGTAGATTAAAAGAAATCTTAAAAATAGTGCACAATGCCATACGGGCATTTTCACAAACACATAGCGTGCATGGTAAATAAGCTATTTAAAAGTATTAAATTGAACATGCAAGCAACCCTTTAAAAAGTAATATATAATTGTCAAACCATTTTAATAATCCAAAAATATATAAAAATAATGACTCAAATAAATTTCTAACACCAATGAAAATAATGCAATGAATGAAAGTATGCAAATAAATTAAATAAAATAGAATGAGAGGGAAAAAAGCATGAGAAGAAGAAAAAGAAAGTGAGAAAGGAGAGAGAAGGAAGAAATTAGGATTAGAAAAGAAAAGATAAGAAAATTGGCACTAATCTGGATAGGTATGCGATGCTGGCGACGCGGTCGCGTGGGTGACGCAGCCGCGTGGTGCGCGATAAGGTTGGGTGACGCAGACGCGTGGGGTACGCGATCGCGTGACTTGATTTGTGCTAGTGGCACGAGTGCAGCCTCTCGGTCGCACAACTCTCTGTTCAAAACTCAGTATTGCCAAAATCCAGGGTGACGCGGTCGCGTGGTCGACGTGATCGCGCGGGTGGCCTTATTTCCAATATGACGCGGACGCGTGGGTGACGCATTCGCGTGGCAAGGCTTGTGCTACTAGCACGGCTCCAGCCCAACTCCAGTTCAACTTTCTGCCATACACCCTTTTTGTGCCGATTTCAGGTCACGCGGCCGCGTGGGTGACGCGGTCGCTTGGGAGGCCATTATTCCCATATGACACGGTCGCGTCAGCGACGCGGTCGCGTGGGGTGATTTATGCCATTGGCACGCCTCCAGCGCTGCTCCTGCGAAACTCTCTGTTCCTATTAATATTGTCTCCCATCTCCTTGCGACGCGGACGCGTCGCTGATGCGATCGCGTCTTGCGCTCGCTTTTCTTTTTTTTTTTGGTCTGAAAAGCTGCAGAATGCAGTGTTAATATGAATGTGATGCAAAACTCCTAGTTCAATAAAATAAAATAAAACTTGAAAGAAAATAAAACTAAATAAAAAATGATAAAGGAACGATCATATCATGGTGGGTTGTCTCCCACCTAGCACTTTTAGTTAGAGTCCTTAAGTTGGACATTTGATGAGCTTCCTGTTATGGTGGCTTATGCTTGTATTCATCCAGGAATCTCCACCAATGTTTGTACTTCCAGTAACCTCCGGGGTCCCAAACTTGGCGCAGAAAGCCTTCAAGTAAGTTAAAGCAAGTGACCAGGCCCCAAGAGTGGTGATTGATAGAATAGATTCCGGGGTCCCAGACCTTGCCTTTGCACCCGTCTTTTGGTTGAGCAATATTGTTCCATCCGGGTGGCAAGCAGTCTGAATTCTCACGTAAGCGGCCAAAAACAACTTCCTAGACCCATTCAGTTGAGCTTTAAACCAACCCTTGCATTTAAACTTAAAGCTTCCAACCATGATGAACCTTGCAGGACAATTCTTACCACTGACCATCTTCCTCTTACTCTTAATGCCACAAAGAGTTCTAAGTTGACCATCGAAGCTTAGGGATAAAAATTTTACCCACTTGAATGTTGTGTAGGATGGTGACTTAGAAAGGGGGACCTCCCCACACTTAGCCAATGTGAGATCCATTCCCTTGTGCTCTTTCTTTGTATCTTCCACCTCTTTGCAAGCATCTTCAATTTCAACCTCTTCCTCTTGGTAGCTCTCTTCCAATTCAATCTCCTCTTCATTGCTTTCCAAGGGCATGGGAGGTTGTGCTTCTTCTTCTTCTTGAATCTCCATCTCTTGATCAACCTCTTCCAAGTCTTCAACTGTGATATGCTTTGGAGGTTGTACACCCTCCTCAGCATCAATTTCAACCGTCTTGGAAGGAGGCTCTATGACTGGACTTTCCCATGGAGGTTCTGCATCTCCTAAGTCTTCAACCAACTCTTCTTCTTGAACAATGACAGCTTCTTCTACTTGTTCAAGTACGAATTCATTCTCTGTCTTGTCCACTGGAGTTTCTGGTATCCCCTTCATGCTACGCTCTTCGTTAGACTGTTCACATGGGGCTGTGGCTGATCCTTGTGTATTTGAGTGCCTAGAAACCCATTGAATTACTACTTGCTCCAGTTGTCGAATGGTTGTTTGAAATCGATCCACTGTTTTCTTGAAACGATCCTTTGTCTCTTGATGCACTCGGCTTTCATAAATAGGATCATATTGCTCTTGGATTGATGGATATGGAGATGATGAATATTGAAGTGGTGGTTCTTGGGAGGAATAGGGTTGGAATTGAGGTGGTTCTATATATGGTTCATATGGCTCATAAGGTGGTTGGTATGGTGGTTGAGGGTTAGGGTCATATGGAGGTGAATGGTGGAAAGAGGCTTGTGAGTGTGGTGGTCCAAAGTTATGTTGAGAAAAGTGTTCATAGGCATATGGTGGTGGTGGTTAATAGTCCATTGGAGGTGGTTGTTTCCATGAGGGTTGATCAAATCCTTGTGGCTCCTCCCATCTTTGATTGTTCCAACCTTGATGCCTGCTCTCATTGTAATTTCTTCTTCCTGTAACATTATTGTAACCAGACTCATAGCCAAAGGGGTGAGAGTTCATAGTAGAAAATAAAAATAAAAAAAAAATAAAATCATATTGAAATTAAAAGGTTATTTAAATTTTGAATTTGAAAATTAAATTTTGAAATTTGAATTTTAAATTTTTGAAATTTGAATTTTTTTGAAATTTGAAAATTGACTTTTGAAATAAGATAAGATAAGATAAAAATTATAAATAAAAATCAATAACCTCTTAATTTACGAAAAAGTGAACAAATAAAAATAAAAATAAAAACAGATCAAAAAGCAAATATTTACAATAACTAGTAATAAGGCACACGTTTGTAATTCCCCGGCAACGGCGCCATTTTGAAGAACTGAGGATTGATGGTTTAGAGGTCATAATAAACTCTCGTTGTAAGTATAGTTACTAAACCAAGCAATCAACCTTTCTTACAAACGTTTTGGTTGTCACAAGTAACAAACCCCTTTAAAATTGATAACCGAGTATTTAAACCTCGGGTCGTCTTCTCAAGGAATTGCAGGGAAGTATGTTCTTATTAATGGTTATGGAGATTGTAAATTTGGGGTTTTAAGAAGTAAGGTGGGAATATGTTATATGACAAGTAAAATAAAATAATACTAATAAAATCTCTTGGCAAGATATGAAGAACTGGAAGTCCTATCCTTATCAATTGTGATGAGAATTGGATTTTAATCCCACTTTGTTAACCTTTACTAAACAAAGGAAAGTTAAGTGGACTGATTAGCTTGATTCTCAAGTCCTAGTCAACTCTTGTGGAGAGACTAGCTTTAGAGCAATCCTAGTGCAATCAGAATCTGCCAATTTCAACCACTGTTTTATTTGACAGCTCAAGTGTTACTAATTACTTGACCCAAGCCAAAAAGGAAAAATCCAAATTATTTATATAGATAATAGAAAGCAATCATAAGTCTGAAATACCTCAAAATATATTAAATAGAAAATCAATATAAACATAGAGAGTCATAAACAAAATTGAGAAAAGAAATAAAAGAACATTGAACCTGGATTGAGAGTCACTCCTAAAACTAAGAGAAGTCCTAAATCCTAATTCTAAGAGAGAGGAGAGAACCTCTCTCTCTAAAAACTACATCTACTCCTAAAATTGTGAATATGAAAGCCCCCTATGAATGGATGCATTCTCCCACTTTATAGCCTCTAATCTGTGTTTTTTGGGCCGCAAATTGGGTCAGAAATAGCCCAGAATTCGCTGGTCTCGAATTCAACCACGCTTGATTCCCGTCATTGCGACGCAGCCTTATGGATCACGCGGTCGTGTCGCCTAGCGTCAGGGAAACTATAACGTATTATATATCAAATCGAAGCCCCGGACGTTAGCTTTCTAACGCAACTGGAACCGCATCATTTGGACTTCTGTAGTTAAAGTTATAGCCGTTTGAGTGCGAAGAGGTCAGGTTGGACAGCTTAGCAACTTCTTCATCTTCTTGTATTCCTTCCACTTTTGCATGCTTCCTTTCCATCCTCCAAGTCATTCCTGCCCTATAATATCTGAAAACACTTAACACACATATCAAGGTATCTAATGGTGATAAGAGAGGATTAATAATAAGCAAATATAAGATCAAAGAAGCATGTTTTCAATCAAAGCACATAATTAGGAAGGCAAATGTAAAACCATGCAAATAGTATGAATAAGTGGGTAAAAAGTTGATAAAAACCACTCAAATGAGCACAAGATAAACCATAAAATAGAGGTTTATCAACCTCCCCACACTTAAACATTAGCATGTCCTCATGCTAAGCTCAAGAGAAACTATAAA
>NC_029789.2:58037425-58039580 GCF_000816755.2 Arachis ipaensis
AGTAATTTAAAGGCCAAAGAAGCATGTTTTCAATCATAGCACAAAATCAGGAAGGAAAACGTAAAACATGCAAATAGTATGAATAAGTGGGTAAAAAGTTGATAAAAACCACTCAAATGAGCACAAGATAAACCATAAAATAGAGGTTTATCAACCTCCCCACACTTAAACATTAGCATGTCCTCATGCTAAGCTCAAGAGAAACTATAAAGATGAAGAGGAATGATAGAGAGTATGCAATGCAACCTATGAATGTAACTACATGCTAAGATGTTTCTACCTACTTGGTTAAAAATAAACAAATCTTTCAAGAACAAATATGAACTGGATTTCACTAATTCAAATCATAAAAATGAAGCACAAATAGACTTGTAGACGAAAATAGCTTATGAAACTAGGGAACAAGGAATTGAGCATCGAACCCTTACTGGTAGTGTATACACTCTAATCACTCAGGTGTTTAAAGTTTGATCTCTCAATTCTCTACTAACCTTGCTTTCTAAGGCTTGCTCTTCATCTAACAATCAACATAAATTTAATGCACAGATATACATATCAAGAGGTCTTTTAAGGGTTGTAATGGGGTTAGGGTGAAGTTAGGATTGTATTTGGTCAAATGGACTAAAATCTGAATCCTTAATTTACTTAAACTTTCCACCTAACTTTAGACAATCCATGTAATCACAATACAAATTCTAACTATCCATCAACCATGTTTTCTACATTATTCATGCATTCTAATTCTAAGTACAGTACATATGCATTGCTTTCACCACTTACTTTGGGGCATTTTGTCCCCTTTCTCTTATTTGCACTTTTTCTTTTCTTTTTCTCTCTCTTTTATATATAAAGCACTCTCACTAGTCTAAGCTAACTAAGGATTCAAATTAAGGACATTATTGTTTTCTGCTTAGAGTTAATGATGTGCTAAAGTAAAGAATAAAGGGGTAAAATAGGCTCAAATTCGTTTGCAAAGGATAATAAAAGGTAAGGCCATATGGGTTTGTAAGCTCAGTGAAACAAAGGCCTCAATCATGTAAGTGTATGCACACATCAAATCATGGAAATATAGAATTAAGCAAGACAAAGATCACAATTTTAGAGAGAAAAAATACACACTAAAACAAAATTTTTGGTTGATAAAATGCAACCAATTCAAATAGGCTCAAAAATCTCACAGGTTTTGTGTGTTCAAGCTCTAAACCATGTTCCAGTATAATATCTCTTCAAACAAGTGTAACATTAAATTTTATTCAAATTAGTGAAATTCTCTAAAAATTTTTTTTGAAAAAGAAAATATTACTTCAACCAAGTGGTAAAATATGCAAAAAAATTAAACAAATATGCAATCAAACATGCAAATGCAACAATGAATAAGGAAAATAAATCATTGGTGTTGAGATAGAGGAGTAACTAACCCATGGAGATCGGTATCGATCTCCCCACACTTAAAGATTGCACCGTCCTCGGTGCATGCTGAGATTTGCAAGTGGACGGAGGTTGTGGTTCCTCAGCTGGGGCTCTTTTTGTTCCTTTCCTTTCCGGTAGTTTGGGAGTAGCTTTCTCTTTACCCTTCTTGGTGGCCATCCTGAAAAGGGAAAAAGAAAGTGACTTTTTAAAGCTAAGGGTTAGAGCAAGGAAGAGAGAGGGAAAGGTGAAAATTAATGCACATTAAGATATACTGACATTATCACATGCTCACGAGTACATGTGAAAAGTCATCAATGGAAAGTAGCTAGTGCATATGATGACAAGTGAATGCAAGGTGTTTATTGGCATGCTGGTAAAGCCATGAGTAGCATAGATCAAGCATTCAATGTCCAAATTAGATTACCAAGTCTTTCAAACTATCAACATGTTTGTAATAACAATTATATTTAATCAATAAAACATGAAAGGGGTTTTGTGAAAAACAAGTATTTATAATAGTAGATTAAAAGAAATCATAAAAATAGTGCACAATGCCATACGGGCGTTTTCACAAACACATAGCGTGCATAGTAAATAAGCTATTTGAAAGTATTAAATTGAACATGCAAGCAACCCTTTAAAAAGTAATATATAATTGTCAAACCATTTTAATAATCCAAAAATATATAAAAATAATGACTCAAATAAATTTCTAACACCAATGAAAATAATGCAATGAATGAAA
>NC_029789.2:58040302-58044960 GCF_000816755.2 Arachis ipaensis
AATAAAAATATGCAATGAATGAAAGTAGGCAAATAAATTAAATAAAATAGAATGAGAGGGAAAAAAGGATGAGAAGAAGAAAAAGAAAGTGAGAAAGGAGAGAGAAGGAAGAAATTAGGATTAGAAAAGAAAAGATAAGAAAATTGGCACTAATCTGGATAGGTTATGCGACGCTGGCGACGCGGTCGCATGGGTGACGCGGTCGCGTGGTGCGCAATAAGGTTGGGTGACGCGGACACGTGGGGCACGCGATCGCGTGACTTGATTTGTGCTAGTGGCACGAGTGCAGCCTCGCGGTCGCACAACTCTCTGTTCAAAACTCAGTATTGCCAAAATCCAGGGTGACGCGGTCGCGTGGTCGACGCGATCGCGCGGGTGGCCTTATTTCCAATATGACGCGGACGCGTGGGTGACGCGTTCGCGTGGTAGGGATTGTGCTACTAGCACGGCTCCAGCCCAACTCCAGCTCAACTTTCTGCCATACACCCTTTTTGCGCCGATTTTAGGTCACGCGGCTGCGTGGGTGACGCGGTCGCTTGGGAGGCCATTATTCCCATTTGACAAGGTCGCGTCAGCGACGCGGTCGCGTGGGGTGATTTATGCCATTGGCACGCCTCCAGCGCTGCTCCTGCGAAACTCTCTGTTCATATTAATATTGTCTCCCATCTCCTTGCGACGCGGACGCGTCGCTGATGCAATCGCGTCGTGTGCTCGCTTTTCTTTTTTTTTTTTGGTCTGAAAAGATGCAGAATGCAGTGTTAATATGAAAGTGATGCAAAACTCCTGGTTCAATAAAATAAAATAAAACTTGAAATCAAATAAAACTAAATAAAAAATGAAAAAGGAACGATCATACCATGGTGGGTTGTCTCCCACCTAGCACTTTTAGTTAGAGTCCTTAAGTTGGACATTTGATGAGCTTCCTGTTATGGTGGCTTATGCTTGTATTCATCCAGGAATCTCCACCAATGTTTGTATCTCCAGTAACCTCCGGGGTCCCAAACTTGGCGCAGAAAGCCTTCAAGTAAGTTAAAGTAAGTGACCAGGCCCCAAGAGTGGTGATTGATAGAATGGATTCCGGGGTCCCAGACCTTGCCTTTGCACTCGTCTTTTGGTTGAGCAATATTGTTCCATCCGGGTGGCAAGCAGTCTGAATTCTCACGTAAGCGGCCAAAAACAACTTCCTAGACCCATTCAGTTGAGCTTTACACCAACCCTTGCATTTAACTTAAAGCTTCCAACCATGATGAACCTTGCAGGACAATTCTTACCACTGACCATCTTCCTCTTACTCTTAATGCCACAAAGAGTTCTAAGTTGACCATCCGTCTCCAGTAGCCTATATTCAAGTGGGATTAGAAAGCTAAGGGATATGAAATTTACCCACTTGAATGTTGTGAAGGATGATGGCAACTTAGGGGGAGGTATTTTCAATTAAATTGCAAGCTCCACTCCCTTGTGCTCTTCTCTGATAATTACCACCTCTTTGCAAGCTTCTTCAATTTCAACCTCTTCCTCTTGGTAGCTCTCTTCCAATTCAATCTCCTCTTCATTACTTTCCAAGGGCATGGGAGGTTGTGCTTTTTCTTCTTCTTGAATCTCCATCTCTTGATCAACCTCTTCCAAGTCTTCAACTGTGATATGCTTTGGAGGTTGTACACCCTCCTCAGCATCAATTTCAAATGTCTTGAAAGGGGTTCTATGACTCGACTTTCCCTTGGAGGTTCTGCATCTCCTAAGTCTTCAACCAACTCTTCTTCTTGAACAATGACAGCTTCTTCTACTTGTTCAAGTACGAATTCATTCTCTGTCTTGTCCACTGGAGTTTCTGGTATCCCCTTCATGCTACGCTCTTCGTTAGACTGTTCACATGGGGCTGTGGCTGATCCATGTATATTTGAGCGCCTAGAAACCCATTGAATTACTACTTGCTCCAGTTGTCGAATGGTTGTTTGAAATCGATCCACTGTTTCCTTGAAACAATCCTTTGTCTCTTGATGCACTCGGCTTTCATAAATAGGATCATATTGCTCTTGGATTGATGGATATGGTGATGATGAATATTGAAGTGGTGGTTCTTGTGAGTAATAGGGTTGGAATTGGGGTGGTTCTATATATGGTTCATATGGCTCATAAGGTGGTTGGTATGGTGGTTGAGGGTTAGGGTCATATGGAGGTGAATGGCGGAAAGAGGCTTGTGAGTGTGGTGGTCCAAAGTTATGTTGAGAAAAGTGTTCATAGGCATATGGTGGTGGTGGTTGATAGTCCATTGGAGGTGGTTGTTTCCATGAGGGTTGATCAAATCCTTGTGGCTCCTCCCATCTTTGATTGTTCCAACCTTGATGCCTGCTCTAATTGTAATTTCTTCTTCCTGTAACATTATTGTAACCAGACTCATAGCCAAAGGGGTGAGAGTTCATAGTAGAAAATAAAAATAAAAAAAAATAAAAACAAATTAAAATTAAAAGGTTATTTAAATTTTGAATTTGAAAATTAAATTTTGAAATTTGAATTTTAAATTTTTGAAATTTGAATTTTTTTGAAATTTGAAATTTGACTTTTGAAATAAGATAAGATAAGATAAAAATTTTAAAATAAAAATCAATAACCTCTTAATTTACAAAAAAGTGAACAAATAAAAATAAAAATAAAAACAGATCAAAAAGCAAATATTTACAATAACCAGTAATAAGGCACACGTTTGCAATTCCCCGGCAACGGCGCCATTTTGAAGAACTAAGGATTGATGGTTTAGAGGTTATAATAAACTCTCGATGTAAGTATAGTTACTAAACCAAGCAATCAACCTTTCTTACAAACGTTTTGGTTGTCACAAGTAACAAACCCCTTTAAAATTGATAACCGAGTATTTAAACCTCGGGTCGTCTTCTCAAGGAATTGCAGGGAAGTATGTTCTTATTATTGGTTATGGAGATTGTAAATTTGTGGTTTTAAGAAGTAAGGTGGGAATATGTTATATGACAAGTAAAATAAAATAATACTAATAAAATCTCTTGGCAAGATATGAAGAACTGGAAGTCCTATCCTTATCAATTGTGATGAGAATTGGATTTTAATCCCACTTTGTTAACCTTTACTAAACAAAGAAAAGTTAAGTGGACTGATTAGCTTGATTATCAAGTCCTAGTCAACTCTTGTGGAGAGACTAGCTTTAGAGCAATCCTAGTGCAATCAGAATCTGCCAATTTCAACCACTGTTTTATTTGACAGCTCAAGTGTTACTAATTACTTGACCCAAGCCAAAAAGGAAAAATCCAAATTATTTATATAGATAAAAGAAAGCAATCATAAATCTGAAATATCTCAAAATATATTAAATAGAAAATTAATCTAAACATAGAGAGTCATAAACAAAAATGAGAAAAGAAATAAAAGAACATTGAACCTGGATTGAGAGTCACTCCTAAAACTAAGAGAAGTCCTAAATCCTAATCCTAAGAGAGAGGAGAGAACCTCTCTCTCTAAAACTACATCTACTCCTAAAATTGTGAATATGAAAGCCCCCTATGAATGGATGCATTCTCCCACTTTATAGCCTCTAATCTGTGTTTTTTGGGCCGCAAATTGGGTCAGAAATAGCCCAGAATTCGCTGGTCTCGAATTCAACCACGCTGGATTCCCATCACTGCGATGCAGCCTTATGGATCACGCGGTCGTATCGCCTAGCCTCAGGGAAACTATAGCCTATTATATATCAAATCGAAGCCCCGGACGTTAGCTTTCTAACGCAACTGGAACCGCATCGTTTGGACTTCTGTAGTTAAAGTTATAGCCAATTGAGTGCGAAGAGGTCAGGTTGGACAGCTTAGCAACTTCTTCATCTTCTTGTATTCCTTCCACTTTTGCATGCTTCCTTTCCATCCTCCAAGTCATTCCTGCCCTATAATATCTGAAAACACTTAACACACATATCAAGGTATCTAATGGTGATAAGAGAGGATTAATAATAAGCAAATATAAGATCAAAGAAGCATGTTTTCAATCAAAGCACATAATTAGGAAGGCAAATGTAAAATCATGCAAATAGTATGAATAAGTGGGTAAAAAGTTGATAAAAACCACTCAAATGAGCACAAGATAAACCATAAAATAGAGGTTTATCAACCTCCCCACACTTAAACATTTGCATGTCCTCATGCTAAGCTCAAGAGAAACTATAAAGATGAAGAGGAATGATAGAGAGTATGCAATGCAACCTATGAATGTAACTACATGCTAAGATGTTTCTACCTACTTGGTTAAAAATAAACAAATCTTTCAAGAACAAATATGAACTGGATTTCACTAATTCAAATCATAAAAATGAAGCACAAATAGACTTGTAGACGAAAATAGCTTATGAAACTAGGGAACAAGGAATTGAGCATCGAACCCTTACTGGTAGTGTATACACTCTAATCACTCAGGTGTTTAAGGTTCGATCTCTCAATTCTCTACTAACCTTGCTTTCTAAGGCTTGCTCTTCATCTAACAATCAACATAAATTTAATGTACAGATATACATATCAAGAGGTCTTTTAAGGGTTGTAATGGGGTTAGGGTTAAGGTAGGATTGTATTTGGTCAAATAGACTAAAATCTGAATCCTTAATTAACTTAAACTTTCCACCTAACTTTAGACAATCCATGTAATCACAA
>NC_029789.2:58045042-58069001 GCF_000816755.2 Arachis ipaensis
ATTGCTTTCACCACTTACTTTGGGGCATTTTGTCCCCTTTCTCTTATTTGCACTTTTTCTTTTCTTTTTCTCTCTCTTTTTTTTATATATATATATTTTTTTCTTTTTCTTTTATTTTTCTCAATGCTTATGATTAATTTATTGAATGCATGAACATGTCTTAAACATTTCTTTCACATTTTTAGGAAATTCTAACATACTCATTTCTCAAACCAAATATTTCCAAACCCAATTTCCCACACTTAAATCATAAGCACTCTCACTAGTCTAAGCTAACTAAGGATTCAAATTAAGGACATTATTGTTTTCCGCTTAGAGTTAATGATGTGCTAAAGTAAAGAACAAAGGGGTAAAATAGGCTCAAATTCGTTTGCAAAGGATAATAAAAGGTAAGGCCATATGGGTATGCTGCAACAATGAATAAGGAAAATAAATCATTGGTGTTGAGATAGAGGAGTAACTAACCCATGGAGATCGGTATCGATCTCCCCACACTTAAAGATTGCACCGTCCTCGGTGCGTGCTGAGATTTGCAAGTGGACGGGGGTTGTGGTTCCTCAGCTGGGGCTCTTTTTGTTCCTTTCCTTGCCGGTAGTTTGTGAGTAGCTTTCTCTTTACCCTTCTTGGTGGCCATCCTGAAAAGGAAAAAAGAAAGTGACTTTTTAAAGCTAAGGGTTAGAGCAAGGAAGAGAGAGGGAAAGGTGAAAATCAATGCACATTAAGATATACTGACATTATCACATGCTCACGAGTACATGTGAAAAGTCATCAATGGAAAGTAGCTAGTGCATATGATGTCAAGTGAATGCAAGGTGTTTATTGGCATGCTGGTAAAGCCATGAGTAGCATAGATCAAGCATTCAATGTCCAAATTAGATTACCAAGTCTTTCAAACTATCAACATGTTTGTAATAACAATTATATTTAATCAATAAACATGAAAGGGGTTTTGTGAAAAACAAGCATTTATAATAGTAGATTAAAAGAAATCATAAAAATAGTGCACAATGCCATACGGACGTTTTCACAAACACATAGCGTGCATAGTAAATAAGCTATTTGAAAGTATTAAATTGAACATGCAAGCAACCCTTTAAAAAGTAATATATAATTGTCAAACCATTTTAATAATCCAAAAATATATAAAAATAATGACTCAAATAAATTTCTAACACCAATGAAAATAATGCAATGAACGAAAGTATGCAAATAAATTAAATAAAATAGAATGAGAGGGAAAAAAGGATGAGAAGAAGAAAAAGAAAGTGAGAAAGGAGAGAGAAGGAAGAAATTAGGATTAGAAAAGAAAAGATAAGAAAATTGGCACTAATCTGGATAGGTTATGCGACGCTGGCGACGCGGTCGCGTGGGTGACACGGTCGCGTGGTGCGCAATAAGGTTGGGTGACGCGGACACGTGGGGCACGCGATCGCGTGACTTGATTTGTGCTAGTGGCACGAGTGCAGCCTCGCAGTCGCACAACTCTCTGTTCAAAACTCAGTATTGCCAAAATCCAGGGTGACGCGGTCGCGTGGTCGACGCGATCGCGCCGGTGGCCTTATTTCCAATATGACGCGGACGCGTGGTGATGCCAAGGCATCTTAGGCTAGTTTCACTAGCAATTTTCTGTTATTTTTAGTTGTTTTATGCATTTTCTTGAGCCTTAAGTAATTATTTGGGCCAAATAGTCATGCTTGTCTTAAATCATTCAAACATGAAGATTTTGATGAAAATTCCATGAGTTGAGCTACAAAACTCCAAATGAGGTGATTCAAAATGCATTGGAAAGAAGACATCTAGAGCTTTCCAAGCATATATGGCATGCATGGTGGATACTAAAAATTGAGGGAGAAAACAGCCCCGTAATGTGCATAGAAGAGCATAGTACCAACATGCAATCAGGCCAGCTGACCTCTTCACCTTCCATGGAGTATAACTCGAGTTGTAGAACTCCAAATGATGCGCTTCCAGTTGCATTGGAAAGTAGACATCCAGAGCTTTCCAACGATGTATAGAAGTATGGGGTGGAGAATGCAACTAAGCTCCCAAAATTGGCATTTTCGAGCACGTTTAAGTGACTTAAACGTTGGCTTAAACGCCGTCAAACCAACCAGCAACAGCAATGAATCATTCAAACATGAAGATTTTGATGCAAATTCCATGAGTTTTTAGTTATATTCCTTGAATGCTATGAATGAAAGATTTCCCATAAAATTTTGCAAGACTTTGATGCAGTTGTTTGGATGATTTCAGGGAAGAAGAGGCTAGGCAAGGAAGCAACAAAATCAATAAAGGAAGCTTGAATATCACATGTGGAGTTTAAGTTCCAGTTTAAGCTTAAACTGGAGCTTAAACGCCAAAACCATGAGAGCTAAGGAAATGCTGAAAGTGGCGTTTAACCTCCAGTTTAACCTTAAACTGGAAGTTAAACGCCAGAATTAGAAATGCACCAGGGAGCATTTCCACGTTTAAGCTCCAGTTTAACCTTAAACTGGAGCTTAAACGTGTTCGACTATTTTTTCTCCTCCAGGGTTGCTTTCTCATTTCCACGTTTAAACTTCAGTTTAACCTTAAACTGAAGCTTAAACGTGCTCGAGCTTGTGCCTCCAGGGAGTGCCAGCGTTTAAGCTCGAGTTTAAGCTTAAACTGGAGCTTAAACGTGTTATATGGAACAGCTTGACCATGCCTTCTTCAAACATAAATAACTTGAGCTACAAAACTCCAAATGAGGTGATTCAAAATGCATTGGAAAGAAGACATCTAGAGCTTTCCAAGCATATATGGCATGCATGGTGGATACTAAAAATTGAGGGAGAAAACAGCCCCGTAATGTGCATAGAAGAGCATAGTACCAACATGCAATCAGGCCAGCTGACCTCTTCACCTTCCATGGAGTATAACTCGAGTTGTAGAACTCCAAATGATGCGCTTCCAGTTGCATTGGAAAGTAGACATCCAGAGCTTTCCAACGATGTATAGAAGTATGGGGTGGACAATGCAACTGAGCTCCCAAAATTGGCATTTTCGAGCACGTTTAAGTGACTTAAACGTTGGCTTAAACGCCGTCAAACCAACCAGCAATATGCAATCATCCCCATCCCTTTTAATTTCAGCAATTTAGCTTCTCGCTCTTTAATTCATGCAATTTTACATTCCGCAATTCTCATCTAAATCTTGATTCCGCTCAACTAGAACATACTTCTAATCCGAATTGCTCACTCAACCAATCCTTGTGGGATTCGACCTCCCTCTATTGTGAGTTTTTACTTGACGATAACCGGTGCACTTGCCGGAAGGAATTTTGCCGATCGTGCAATTTCCTAAATCGTAGCATAACAAGTTTATGCGCATCACGTGGGTGACGCGTTCGCGTGGCAGGGCTTGTGCTACTAGCACGGCTCCAGCCTAACTCCAGGTCAACTTTCTGCCATACACCCTTTTTACGCCGATTTCGGGTCACGCGGCCGCGTGGGTGACGCGGTCGCGTGGGAGGCCAATATTCCCATATGACGCGGTCGCGTCAGCGACGCGATAGCGTGGGGTGATTTTTGCCATTGGCAAGCCTCCAGCGCTGCTCCTACAAAACTCTCTGTTCATATTAATATTGTCTCCCATCTCCTTGCGACGCGGACGCGTCGCTGATGCGGTCGCGTCGTGTGCTTGCTTTTCATTTTTTTTTTGGTCTGAAAAGATGTAGAATACAGTGTTAATATGAATGTGATGCAAAACTCCTGGTTCAATAAAATAAAATAAAACTTGAAAGCAAATAAAACTAAATAAAAAATGAAAAAGGAACGATCATACCATGGTGGGTTGTCTCCCACCTAGCACTTTTAGTTAGAGTCCTTAAGTTGGACATTTGATGAGCTTCCTGTTATGGTGGCTTATGCTTGTATTCATCCAGGAATCTCCACAATGTTTGTATCTCCAGTAACCTCCGGGGTCCCAAACTTGGCGCAGAAAGCCTTCAAGTAAGTTAAAGCAAGTGACCAGGCCCCAAGAGTGGTGATTGATAGAATGGATTCTGGGGTCCCAGACCTTGCCTTTGCACCCGTCTTTTGGTTGAGCAATATTGTTCCATCCGGGTGGCAAGCAGTCTGAATTCTCACGTAAGCGGCCAAAAACAAATTCCTAGACCCATTCAGTTGAGCTTTACACCAATCCTTGCATTTAAACTTAAAGCTTCCAACCATGATGAACCTTGCAGGATAATTCTTACCACTGACCATCTTTCTCTTACTCTTAATGGCACAAAGAGTTCTAAGTTGACCATCCGTCTCCAGTAGCCCATATTCAAGTGGGATTAGAAAGCTAAGGGATATGAAATTTACCCACTTGAATGTTGTGAAGGATGATGGCAACTTAGAGGGAGGTATTTTCAATGAAATTGCAAGCTCCACTCCCTTGTGCTCTTCTCTGATAATTACCACCTCTTTGCAAGCATCTTCAATTTCAACCTCTTCCTCTTGGTAGCTCTCTTCCAATTCAACCTCCTCTTCATTGCTTTCCAAGGGCATGGGAGGTTGTGCTTCTTCTTCTTCTTGAATCTCCATCTCTTGATCAACCTCTTCCAAGTCTTCAACTGTGATATGCTTTGGAGGTTGTACACCCTCCTCAGCATCAATTTCAAACGTCTTGAAAGGGAGTTCTATGACTGGACTTTCCCCTGGAGGTTCTGCATCTCCTAAGTCTTCAACCAACTCTTCTTCTTGAACAATGACAGCTTCTTCTACTTGTTCTAGTACGAATTCATTCTCTGTCTTGTCCACTGGAGTTTCTGGTATCTCCTTCATGCTACACTCTTTGTTAGACTGTTCACATGGGGCTGTGGCTGATCCTTGTGTATTTGAGCTCCTAGAAACCCATTGAATTACTACTTGCTCCAGTTGTCGAATGGTTGTTTGAAATCGATCCACTGTTTCCTTGAAACGATCCTTTGTCTCTTGATGCACTCGGCTTTCATAAATAGGATCATATTGCTCTTGGATTGATGTATATGGAGATGATGAATATTGAAGTGGTGGTTCTTGTGAGTAATTGGGTTGGAATTGGGGTGGTTCTATGTATGGTTCATATGGCTCATAAGGTGGTTGGTATGGTGGTTGAGGGTTAGGGTCATATGGAGGTGAATGGTGGAAAGAGGCTTGTGAGTGTGGTGGTCCAAAGTTATGTTGAGGAAAGTGTTCATAGGCATATGGTGGTGGTTGTTGATAGTCCATTGGAGGTGGTTGTTGCCATGAGGGTTGATCAAATCCTTGTGGCTCCTCCCATCTTTGATTGTTCCAACCCTGATGCCTGCTCTCATTGTAATTTCTTCTTCCTGTAACATTATTGTAACCAGACTCATAGCCAAAGGGGTGAGAGTTCATAGTAGAAAATAAAAATTAAAAAAAAAATAAAAACAAATTGAAATTAAAAGGTTATTTAAATTTTGAATTTGAAAATTAAATTTTGAAATTTGAATTTTAAACTTTTGAAATTTAAATTTTTTTGAATTTTGAAATTTGACTTTTGAAATAAGATAAGATAAGATAAAAATTTTAAAATAAAAGTCAATAACCTCTTAATTTACGAAAAAGTGAACAAATAAAAATAAAAATAAAAACAGATCAAAAAGCAAATATTTACAATAACCAGTAATAAGGCACACGTTTGCAATTCCCCAGCAACCGCGTCATTTTGAAGAACTGAGGATTGATGGTTTAGAGGTTATAATAAACTCTCGTTGTAAGTATAGTTACTAAACCAAGCAATCAACCTTTCTTACAAACGTTTTGGTTGTCGCAAGTAACAAACCCCTTTAAAATTGATAACCGAGTATTTAAACCTCGGGTCGTCTTCTCAAGGAATTGCAGGGTAGTATGTTCTTATTAATGGTTATGGAGATTGTAAATTTGGGGTTTTAAGAAGTAAGGTGGGAATATGTTATATGACAAGTAAAATAAAATAATACTAATAAAATCTCTTGGCAAGATATGAAGAACTGGAAGTCCTATCCTTATCAATTGTGATGAGAATTGGATTTTAATCCCACTTTGTTAACCTTTACTAAACAAAGGAAAGTTAAGTGGACTGATTAGCTTGATTCTCAAGTCCTAGTCAACTCTTGTGGAGAGACTAGCTTTAGAGCAATCCTAATGCAATCAGAATCTGCCAATTTCAACCACTGTTTTATTTGACAGCTCAAGTGTTACTAATTACTTGACCCAAGCCAAAAAGGAAAAATCCAAATTATTTATATAGATAAAAGAAAGCAATCATAAGTCTGAAATACCTCAAAATATATTAAATAGAAAATCAATCTAAACATAGAGAGTCATAAACAAAAATGAGAAAAGAAATACAAGAACATTGAACCTGGATTGAGAGTCACTCCTAAAACTAAGAGAAGTCCTAAATCCTAATCCTAAGAGAGAGGAGAGAACCTCTCTCTCTAAAAACTACATCTACTCCTAAAATTGTGAATATGAAAGCCCCCTATGAATGGATGCATTCCCCCACTTTATAGCCTCTAATCTGTGTTTTTTGGGCCGCAAACTGGGTCAGAAATAGCCCAGAATTCGCTGGTCTCGAATTCAACCACGCTGGATTTCCGTCACTGCGACGCGGCCGCATGGATCACGCGGTCGCGTCGCCTAGCGTCAGAGAAATTATTTCATATTATATATCAAATCGAAGCCCCGGACGTTAGCTTTCCAACGCAACTGGAACCGCGTCGTTTGGATCTTTGTAGCTAAAGTTATAGACGTTTGAGTACAAAGAGGTCAGGCTAGACAGCTTAGCAACTTCTTCATCTTCTTGTATTCCTTCCACTTTTGCATGCTTCCTTTCCATCCTCCAAGTCATTCCTGCCCTATAATATCTGAAAATACTTAACACACATATCAAGGCATCTAATGGTGATAAGAGAGGATTAATAATAAGCAAATATAAGATCAAAGAAGCATGTTTTCAATCAAAGCACATAATTAGGAAGGCAAATGTAGAACCATGCAAATAGTATGAATAAGTGGGTAAAGACTTGATAAAAACCACTCAAATGAGCACAAGATAAACCATGAAATAGAGGTTTATCAATGAGCTCAGAGACGTGTGCGTGCGCACAGCTACCTGTTCATACGCACAGCTACCCAAGCAGAGCACGTGGATTGCTTCGAGCACATCGTGTGTTCATTCCAGCATCGCCTAGTGTTCGTGCGCACGGCTACTTGTGCGTACACACAGGATGGGATTTTTCGCGAGGTGTGTGGACGCACACGTCTGTGCGTCCGCACAGGTGTCCGCACATGACTTTATTAAAATAGCATGTGCCTCGCAATTTGGGGGCTTTGGAGGCCCATTTCTGAAGTTCTCTAGCTTATACTGAAGGGGAAAATGAAGACACAAAATAGCATAGCATTAGTATAGTTTTAGGAGGAGTAGTAGGAAGCTTTTAGTTAGTTTTTCTCTAAGTTTTTCATCTTCTCTATTAGGGTTTATATTACGGTTTTACATTCAAGTGCCATTTCTATTTTTGATCTTGGATTTCGCTAGCTTTCATTGTAAGTATTCTTTTATTATTACTCTTTATAGTTACATTGTCATTACTCTTTCTTTTAATTCAAGTTATAGTTCAATTTTGCTTCTCTCTTGCAATTTTAATTTCTTGTTGATGAATTTGATGTTTGATGCTTATTACATGCTTTCTTGTGTTATTCTTGTTGATTGAGATTAATTGTCGCTTTTAGTTTAAAGCCTTTTCTCATTTTTCCAATTTTTAAAGTTCTTCCCACCAAGTGTTTGACAAAATGTTAAACATGGTTTTAGGCTAAATTTTTGGTTCTTGGCTTGGGTAAAGTGAGCAATTGGGTTCCTAGAGTTGGAATGTCCAACATTTAGTTTCAATTCCTGGATTGTTAATTGTTCTTGTTCCCACTAACGCGAAGTTGTTGCTAAGGCAATTAGCAAGCAATTTAGGATTTGTGGGTTAAGGACACTTATGCTCATTTAACTTACTTTCCAATGTGAGGGTTGATCAAGTGAGACTAATCCATCATAATTGTCATAGTTGTAGTTCCAACAAGAAAAGGACCCCTTAGCTCACTCCAAGCCAATACTCTTTTTGATGCTTTCAATCTTTCATACTCTTATATGTTGATCTCTTTATTACTTTACTTGTTTATATTACATAGTCGGTTTTTTAATTTCTTCATTAATTCAATAATTATAACTTTGCATGTTCTTTTATTGCTTTATATCTTCATTTCTGCATTCACAACCCCTTGATCACTACAACCGGAATCACACACTCATTGTTCTAAAAGTGCTCCTAGGAAGACGACTCAGGAGGCTAATACTCTCAGTTTTGAATTAGTTTTGCTTGTGACACATCTTGTGAATTGACTTTAACAATTGATCATGGAAATTCATTGTTGGTTTGGGCTATACTATTAACGAAGTGATTCTTATTTTGATAGATTCCAAACCATACAATAGTTCCCATCGCCATCACACATCTTCTATGAGGGGCTATCATATGAGTCAAAACAGGCAGTAGATCGTTCTTCAGGGGGCTCACTTAACAAGAAGACCATTGAAGAAGCCATAGATGTCATACTGACCATGGCTGAAAATGAATACTTCTATGCCTCAGAGAGAACTCAAAAGAGAAGAGTGATGGAGCTCAATTCTATGGATGCTTTGTTAGCCCAAAACAAAGTGATCACTGCACAACTAGCATCCTTAACCAAGAAGATAGAGAAGAACCAAGTCTCAGCTGTTTAAGCCCAAGCCCTTCCACAAGAAGGAGATTCACCAGAAGTTGAATGTGAATGGGAGAAAGCTAACTATGTGAACAATCCTTCTAGACCACCATATGATCCCAATGGCAAGACATACAACCCAGGTTGGAAGAATCACCCAAATTTTGGGTGGGAAAACCAACAAAACCACAGCCAAGACCACAAACCATATCAATCTAACCAATACAACAACTACAACCATAACCATCAATCAAGTAATAACAGACCCTATCACAACTCACAAAATACACCCTACCACAACTTACAAAATGCATCATATCACTCCACCCAGCAAACAGACAACAACAACCATCAAGATACATCATCCTCAACCATGCAACCATGTGAAATCAGCAGCGATTTTGCAAAATTAGAGGCTGTCATAGCACAATTTTCAGCACAACTGACAGGAACCGTTTCCACTGTTCTGGAGAAATAAATGCAGGCTGAAAGGAAGATAGATGTAAACCAAGAGGAGTTCAGATCCAACATAAGGAACCAAGGAGTAGCAATTTCAAAACTGGAAGCACAAGTAAGGAGCTTGTCTAAACAAATACCAATGCCTACACATACATTCCCTAGTGATACCATGGCCAACCCAAGAGGGGAATGTAAAGCCATCACACTAAGGAGTGGAAAAGTTGTAGAGGAATCACTCCCAAGTCAGAGCAACCAAGGAGAAGAAGCTGTAAATGACCCTGAAACCAAGAATGAAGAAGAGACCCCTGCACCATCCCCACCAAAGCAAGTCATAAAACCTTATGTGCCAAAGGCACCCTATCCACAAAGGCTGAGGAAGGATGGGAAGGACAGCCAGTTTTCTAGATTCCTGGAAATCTTTAAGAAGCTCCAAATCAACATACCCTTTGCTGAGGCATTAGAGCAAATGCCACTCTATGCCAAGTTCTTGAAGGAGCTAATGACAAGGAAAAAAAATTGGGGAGAGAAGAAAACCATAGTGCTCATAGAGGAATGTAGTGCCATCATACAAAAGAAGCTTCCTCAAAAGATGAAAGATCCTGGGAGCTTCCAAATCCCTTGCATCATAGGGGATATCAACATTGAGAAAGCATTGTGTGATTTGGGAGCTAGCATCAACCTCATGTCCTTAGCCATGATGAAAAGAATGAGGATTGAAGAGGCCAAACCAACAAGAATGGCACTTCAATTGGTTGATAGAACATTCAAGTTTCCTCATGGGGTAGTGGAGGATATGTTGGTGAAAGTAGGAGAATTCATCTTTCCAGCTGATTTCGTTGTACTGGATATAGAGGAAGAGGCTAACACATCTATCATCCTAGGAAGGCCATTCCTAGCTACTGCTGGAGCTATAATTGATGTTCAAAAAGGAGAGTTAGTCTTGAGATTGCATGAAGAGAAGATGGTTTTTAATGTCTTCAAGACCATGAGTTACCCCAAGGAGTCCATAGGGGAATGCATGATGGTGGACACAATAGAAAAGATAGTTCAAGGAGTTTTGGAGGAAGAATAATGTGAGGAAGCCATGGAGCTAGAGCAGCAAGCATCAGGTGGAGAAATACCACAAGAAACCATGGTGGATCACTTCCCCCTGCCTTTCATGGACCAGATGCTAGAAAGACTTGCGGGACATGAATATTACTGCTTCTTGGACGGTTATTCTGGCCACAACCAAATAGTTGTAGACCCCAAGGACCAAGAGAAAACCTCATTTACTTGTCCATATGGTGTCTTTGCTTATAGTAGAATGCCCTTTGGATTGTGCAATGCACCTGCAACATTCCAAAGGTACATGATCTCCATATTTTCAGACATGATTGAATGATTCATTGAAGTGTTTATGGATGACTTTTCTGTATTTGGTGATTCATATTCTAAGTGCTTACACCACTTGGCCTTGGTGCTAAAGAGATGCCAAGAAACCAACCTCGTTTTGAACTGGGAGAAGTGCCACTTTATGGTCACAGAGGGGGTGGTTCTTGGTCATAAGATCTCAAAAAGAGGCATAGAGGTGGACAAGGCCAAGGTGGAAGTGATTGAAAAATTGCCCCCACCTTGCATTGTCAAGGCAATTAGAAGTGTTCTACGACATGCTGGTTTTTATAGAAGGTTCATTAGAGACTTTTCAAAGATTGCCAAACCTTTAAGTAATTTGCTTGTCTCTAATGTACCTTTTATCTTTGATAGAGAATGCATGCTAGCCTTTTAAGAGCTTAAAAACAGACTTTTCTCTGTACCTATCATAGCACCACCTTGCTAGGATTTACCTTTTGAGTTGATGTGTGATGCATCAGACTTTGCTGTTGGTGCTATTTTAGGACAGAGGAGAGATAAGTTGGTGCATGTTATTCATTATGCTAGCAAAGTCCTTGATGAGAATCAAAAGGAATTACACTACTACAAAGAAGGAACTTATTGGTTCTAAAGTCATTGTGTTTATTTACCATGCAGCTCTTAAATACTTGCTTACCAAACAAGAGTCCAAGCCTAGATTGATAAGGTAGATCTTACTGCTCTAAGAATTCAACATTGAAATCAAAGATAGAAGTAGAGCAGAGAACAAGGTGGCTGACCACCTATCAAGAATCCCACAAGAAGATGATGAAGCACACCAACTTGTAGTGAATGAGAGCTTCCCGGATGAGCAGTTGATGATGATCCAAGAAGCCCCCTGGTTTGCAGACATAGCCAACTTCAAGGCTATTGGGGAATTACCAACCAACATCAACAAACACATAAGGAGAAAGCTATTCAAAGATGCTAAACACTACCTCTGGGATGAGCCCTATCTGTTCAAAAAGTGTGTTGATGGGATCTTGAGAAGGTGCATTTCCCAGGAGAAAGGACAATAAGTCCTATGGCAATGTCTTGGATCTGCATATGGAGGCCATTTCAGTGGAGAAAGAACTGCATCCAAGGAGCTGCAGTGTGGGTTCTATTGGCCAACAATATTTAAGGATGCAAAGGACTTGGTAACAAGATGCGATGAGTGTCAAAGTGCTGGTAACATACCCAAGAAAAATGAGATGTATGGGGAATTGATTTCATGGGGCCATTCCCATCCTCATACTCAAACAATTATATACTGATAGCTGTAGATTATGTGTCGAAATGGGTGGAGGCAATAGCTACATTAACAAATGATAACAGAGTGGTGATTAACTTTTTAAGGAAGAATATATTCAGCAGATGGGGTTCCAAGAGCTCTTATAAGTGATGGATGGAGTCACTTTTGCAACAAGCAACTCGAGACAATCCTCCTCAAATATGGTGTAAAGCACAAAGTGGCAATCTCATATCATCCACAAACCAACGGTCAAGCTGAAATCTCAAACAGAGAGCTCAAAAGGATCCTTGAGAAGATTGTTGGAAACTCAAGAAAAGATTGGTCCAAGAAGCTGGATGATGCATTGTGGGCCTATAGGACAGCTTTCAAGGCACCTATTGGCATGTCTCCATACCAATTGGTGTTTGGAAAAGCTTGTCACTTACTAGTGAAGCTTGAGCATAGAGCTTTTTGGGTTCTAAAGATGTTGAACTTTGATGATAAAGCTGCTGGGGAAAGAAGTCTACTACAACTCAATGAGCTGGAAGAATTCATAAATCAAGCTTATGAGAATGCTAAGATTTACAAGGAAAACACAAAGAAGTGGCATGATCAAAAGCTAGCGAGAAGAGAGTTTGTAGAAGGCCAAAAAGTGCTACTATACAACTCAAGGCTCAAGTTCTTCCTAGGGAAGCTTAAGTCAAGATGGTCTGGCCCCTTTACAATCCTCAAGGTGTCTCCATATGGTCATGTAGAGCTTATGGAAGACAAGACACAGAGGACTTTCACTGTCAATGGCCACAGGCTCAAGCACTACTTGAGAGACTCATTGGATGAGCAGAGAGTGAGCTATAACCTCAACTGAGGTGGAAAGAACGTCAAGTTAGTGACGTTAAAGAAGCGCTAGTTAGGAGGCACCCGAACACTCATATCCTTTCATGCTTTTCTATTTTCTAAAATTAGTTTATGATTGTTAAGTTAGGTAGTTTTAATTCCAGTCTCTTAGTTGATAGTTCTTTAGTTTATTTTCTTTTGTTTACTGGAAGTGCAAGGTTGCATAATTAACTAATTGAGGTTGGTTGAATGGACTGAGAAACTAGCTAAATAGCTAAGTTTGGTATGGCCACTGACCCACTTAATTTAGGCTTACAACTTATTGATTGAATTAACTTTGAAAGTAAGCCCAAAAATTAAGTTTGGTGTGGCCACCACCATAAGAAATTCACACAGCAAGCCCAAACATGGTTGGTGTTGAAAGCATTTAGTAAATTGGTAGAGGCATAGACAATGACTTTATTATATACGTATGAATTGGAAGTGAAAAGGTGTGAACAGAATTATTCCAATCATAATGTATATAATAAAGTCCAATGATGAAACCAATTCACCATATGCAATGGATTTAAGTTTGGTGTCCCAAGGCACACTCATCAATTGTGTATTAATTGTATTTGGATTGGGGGAATGTTAAGCAATTTCTTTCTCATTACTGATGGGAAGTTTTCGGATTGAATTTTCAAGAAAGAGTGGGACCCACATGATTGATGGCTCATTAAGACAAGGAGTCAAAGTGTACTTGCACTTTGGAAGTCAACATCTGAAGAAAGCAAAAGGCAAGGATTGGCGCCTCTACCCACGCTAGGCACCACTCCCAAGTGGGAAAACATTCAATTGTTTTTACTTCCCACCACCTCTACAGACCCCTTTCCTCATCCCTATAAAAGCCACTAGCATTCCCACTTTCCCCACACTTCAAAACACAACCTCACATCCGAATCAAACCTTTGCACCCACCTTTCTTTGCTATTCTCTTCTACTTGATTAGGGACAATCTAGTCCTAAGTTTGGTGTTGTGGAGCAAACCCTTGCTTTGCTCTCCTTTCTTTAGTTCTTTCTTCAACCCTTCCTCAACCTTTAAAACCTCTTTTCTCACCCCAATGGCACCACCAAGAACCTCCTCATCAAGGAAGAGAATGACCAAGGAACCAACCTTCGGATCCTCAAGCCACAATGAATACAAGTTCTTCTCATCATTTCAGAGGTGGGCTTCCAACTTTGAAGGAATGAGCATCCAGAGATCAGTAAAGAGATTAACAACAGAAGATGGGCACTCTTGTGCAACCCACCAAGGAAGGTGGCGAAGAACTTGGTCAAAGAGTTTTACACTAATGTAGTGCCACAACCTAGGCAACCTTATGGCTATCTGAGTTATGTTAGAGGGAAAGCTATTGACTATAGCCCTTCCAACATAGATAGGATGCTGATGGTGAAGCAAACAAGCTCCATCCGGAGCTATAAAGAGAGGAAAAAGCAACAAGATCCTTGCTGATGCCAGGGCATCTTGGCCAGTTTCACTGACCTTTTCTTTACTGTTTTTAGATTAGTTTCATGCATTGGCCACGTTAGAAGCCACGTTAACCTAGTTAACGTGGACCCTAACGTGAGACCTAGGGGCACAATGGAACGTTAGTGATAATGTTGAATGTCACTAACGTTCTCGAAGGATGGCAAAGGCCACGTTAGAAGCCACGTTAACCTAGTTAACGTGGCCTCTAACGTTAAGGGGGAGGGAGAGAAGCCAACGTTAGTAACACTCAACATTGTCACTAACGTTGGCCTATGGTGCTAAGTACCACGTTAACTCCCACGTTAACTTGGTTAACGTGGGAACTAACGTAGAAGATGAACAGTTGTCGACAACGTTAGTGACACTCAACATTGTCACTAACGTTGAAGCAACCACACAACCCCCAAGAGTCACGTTAACTTCCACGTTAACTTGGTTAACGTGGAAGCTAACGATGAGAAATGAAGGATGAGCCAACGTTAGTGACACTCAACATTGTCACTAACGTTGGCAATTACTCATAAGTGGCTACGTTAGAAGCCACGTTAACCTAGTTAACGTGGCCTCTAACGTTAAGGGGGAGGGAGAGAAGCCAACCTTAGTGACACTCAACATTGTCACTAACGTTGGCAATTACTCATAAGTGGCTACGTTAGAAGCCACGTTAACCTAGTTAACGTGAGCTTTAACGTGAAGCAAGAAGGGGCACACTGGAACGTTAGTGACAATGTTGAATGTCACTAACGTTCCCGAACTTGGACTTTCACTAAATGATTAACACTCCTTACGCCCTGAGCTTAAGTCTCTGCCCACTCTGCACTTTCTCTCTACAAGTAAAGCCAAGCCCAAATAAAGAAAGGAACTGCTTCAAACTCAAGATCCAAAGGCCCAAGACTTGAAGAGTGAACTAGAAGCTGAGAAGAGTAGTATATATAGGAGTTGCTTTAAATTGTAAAGGAGTTCTGGAGGCTGAGGAACCACTCTCTGTATTTTACTTTCTTTGCAATTTCTAGTTTTATGATGTATTCTCCATCTTTGTTTTCATCTTCAAGAGCTATGAACAACTAAACCCCTTTCATTGGGTTAGGGAGCTCTGTTGTAATTTGATGGATCAATACTAATTTTCATTGTTCTTCTTCTATCTTTCCTCTTGATTTTACTTGAAAGCTTTCGGTCTTCATCCAATTGAGTAGTTATCTTGGAAGAGAAGCTATTCAAACTTGGATCTCTTTTGAACCTTGGAAGAGGAATGAAGAGATCAAGCTAGAAATGCTTTCTCATGCTGGACCAAATTGGATTTAGATGGGTATGTGATTGTAACCCTCTCAATACTTGGTTTGGGAAATGCATGTGGTATAATCAGTGACCATACTTCATCTCTTCTCATGAGCAATTGACCAAGGAATTGGCTATTGATCAAGATTTGAGAGATTGAATTGTAAGAAATTGCAATTCAATCACTTAAGATTGCCAAGGAGATCAATGAGTGCATTGATTGAGGAAGAGATGAAAATGAACTTGATCCGGAGAATTGCAACATCTCCTAAGCCCAATGAACTCCCCATCTCTAATCTTACCCATTCTCTTTAATTTCTGCCATTTACTTTTATGAGCAAATCCCCCATTCCCATTTACAATTCTGCAATTTATTTTCAGTCATTTACTTCCAGTCCTTTAATTCTAGCATTTACTTTTTTTTTATTTACATTCCCGCCATTTTATTTTCTGCAACTCTCAACCCAAATTCTGGATTCGCTCAACTAGAACATTCTTCTAATTAAAGTTGCTTGATCAATCAATCCCTGTGGCATTCGACCTCACTCTATTGTGAGTTTTTACTTGACGACAACTTCGGTACACTTGCCGAAGGGAGATTTATTGAGAGACAAGTTTTCCGCGCATCACTTGCCTTGAAGAGATCCTGAATGAGACTTGTGTACTGAATGTGTAGTGGATTAATGACAAATATGGAAGACCCAACCAACTGAGGAGAAGGGATTTGAGCCCCCAAGCTAGAGAGTGGCTAGATTTTATAAAAAGGTCTCTTAACCGCACATCCAACACTTCAGAGGTGATATTGGAAAGGGCTGTGCTCATATATAGCATAATGAGGGAGAAAATATCAATGTTGGGGAGATGATAGCCAACAACATCAATAGGGTGCTGAAAAGCACCAAGGATAGCACAAGGTTGGCCTTCCCAAGTATCATCCAAAGGCTATGTGATGAGGCTGGGGTGGAGAAGATCATAGATGAAGTTTTGGTGGACCAAGAGAAGCCTATAACTTCTAAGAAGATGGCCAAAGTGGTGGCTTTCAACCCACTTCAGAGGGTAAGGGAGCACAGAGCTCATGTTCATGAACCACAAGGACCACCACAACAAGACGGAGAGGCTGAAGATCAACCACAATATCTACCACTTCGACCACCACCATACCCAAAATTCCCTGAAGGTTTCAATTGGGAGCAAATGCAAGGAGACATTCACCAGATGAGGGGAGATATACACCACTTGAGAGAAGATGTCAACCAACTCAAGGAGCAACAACAACAATGGGATCAAGTGCAGGAGAGCATATAACAACTCCAAGGAAGCATAAAGTACATGAAGGAGCAACAAGGCCAGTTCAACTGAGGAGAGATGCAAGACAGCCTCAACAAAATTGTGGAGCAAAACAAATGGCAATAGAGGAACCTTGCTGAGTTTAGGCATCTTTATGATGCTAGAACCACTTTAAGGAGGCAGTATGACATCAGTACACAAGCAAAACTGAATCATTTGTGCAATGCTGTAGCCTCCTTGAACCCCGGATATCCCACATTCATGCAAAGGATGGAGGAGCTAAGTGCTAGGCAAGAGGAGATATTGGCCAAGCACAAAGAAGATGAGAGGACCTACATGAGAAGGCTGGGATTTTGGAAGCCTAAGGACACCAAGGAACAAGAAGGATCCTCAAAGAAAAATGGTGATGACTCCTCCTCCAAGAAGAAAGACAAAGGAAAAGGGCCAATAAATTGAAGCTGCTCCAAGAATCAAAGGTTGTTGAGTCCCATGGTTGATAGTCTCAAGTATTTAAATTCTGAATTTCTGATTAGTAGTTGATAGTAGTTGCAGTAGTTGTTACTTAATTTTTGTTATGCTTAAAGTGTTTTATGAGTCCTTTATGCTTTCACTTAAAGAATGAAAATGCAATGTTGTTTAAGTCTCATGATCATCAAATAAAAGAATAGTTTGTTTCCATAAGAGTCTATGGTGAGTTGTGCAAAAATAATAGTAAAAGAGACTAAGACCAAGAGAGACTATTAGGATGAAAGGAAACACCAAACAGCTCAAAAGAGTTAGAGATCCTAGTAGATGCTTGTGGTGAAGATGTGTAAAGAAAAAGAAACAATTCTTACTACTTCAAGGTGACAATCAATAGAAAGGGGTCCTAAGGCAAATACATGGAAGAATCCTCCAGAGTCTAGGAGTCCATTATGACATTAAATCATTAATATTCATGCATGAGTTAACACTTAGCCCTATCTTTGGTCATGAATGCATCTCTCTAAGGTCAAGTGTCAATCTAATTAAGAATGACTCACATTGATTTGCTTGGGACAAGCAAAGCTTAAGTTTGGTATTGTGATGACTTGCATCATCTACCCTTTTTTCTTATCTAAAAATGACCATAAAAGAGCATAATCTCCTTAAATCATTGCAATTCATGAACTAAATGATAAATATTATGGTACATTGCTTTGAAATGGGTTTGTGCTGAATTTCAGGTAAAAAGAGCAACAAAAAGGGAAGAAAACAACAAAATAAAGCTGGGCGTGTGTAACTGGGCGTGTCACTTGGAACAAATGCCATGAAAGTGTGTGGGCATGGCACACCAGGAGCCAGGCGTGACACGCCAGTTGTATTTTCTAGAAAGGGGTCTCAAAGCTTTAACATGGGCGTGGCACGCTAGGAGCTAGGCGTGGCACGCCAGGAGCTAGGCGTGGCATGCCCGTTACATTTTCCAGAGAGAAAAGTTGAAGGCCACAAAGAGGGCGTGGCACGCCAACCCCATTGAACACCATGGGGCGTGCCACTTGAACTTGTGGGCATGGATGCCAGAAGAGGATACTCATTTGGGCGTGCCACTTGGTATGGAAGGCATGGCACGCCAACTCTAATCCAACACTTGGGTGTGCCACTTGAGGATCAAGGCGTGGCACGCCAAGCTTGAATGAGACACACCAATATGGGCGTGCCACTTGACCATCATGGTGTGGCACGCCAGTTCAATTTTCTAGAGGAGGAGGAGAAGGGCCAAACACCTGGGCGTGCCACTTGGTATCGAAGGCGTGGCACGCCAACTATAATTCCTCACTTGGGCATGCCACTTGAGTCTCAGGCGTGGCACGCCAATTCTCAACCACTTACTGGGCGTGCCACTTGGTGTCAAAGGCGTGGCACGCCAGCCTCATCACTCGAACAAGAAGAAGACTGGGCGTGCCACTTGAGTTCTGGGCATGGCACGCCAACCAAGGAACCAAGCACACACAAGGGGCGTGGCACGGCAGACCCTGGGCGCGCCACGCTAGTTCAACTTTCGAGAGAAGAAAATGGTGCACACACAATTGCCGTGGGACGCCAGACCCTGGGCATGCCATGCCAGTTCAACATTCCAGAGAGGAGAAGAAGAAGAAAAAGTCATGGGCGTGCCACTTGGGGTCGAAGGTGTGGCACGCCAGGCAAACCAAGGTTTAAAAAGACCCTAGGCGTGCCACTTGGGTTCGAAGGCGTAGCACACTAGGGATCTTGATGCATGGAGCATGCCACTTGAGGAGCTGGGCGTGGCGCGCCAAGCCAAATTTAGTGGCTAGGCGTGGAACGCCACTCAAGCGCCAGCCACATGGCAAGCCTGGAGAAGTCACGCTATTGGAGTTTTTGTTTCCATCCAGCTGTGATTTTATTTTCTCTTTTTTATTTTCTTAATTCTAGTGCTAGTAGTAGTATAAATAACCCCTGAAAGTACTGAGAAGGGGTTGTTGAGTAGTAGTTTTCGTTGGAAGTATAGTTAGATTTACTTTTTACATCATCTCTTCCATCTCTTGTACTATTTTCTCATTGGGAGAGGGAGCTCTGTTGTACTTGATGGATTAGTGATAGTGAATTTCTTCTTCTCTTCATCTTCTCTTTGATTTGCTAGAAGGAATTTTGTTTTAATGCTAGTGTTCAATCATCTTGGAAAAGAGGTTGATGCAAAATGGGTTTCATGGGAACCTTGGAAAAGGAAACATGAAACCATGCTTGAAATCCCTTCTCACAATTAAGTAGATTTGGGTTTTGGTGATTGGATATGTTGACATATAATCCATCCACTATTTGGATCTATGAGAATGTGTGGTATAATTAGGGACCAAGCATATCTCTCTTCATGAGCAATTAGATCAAGGAATTCGCTGATTATCAAGATTTGAGAGATTGAATCACCAAGGGATTGGGGTTCAATCAATCATGACTGAAGATGAGATGAGCTGGATTTAATCCAAAGAGAACAACATCTCCTAATCCTAATGAATTCCCCCTATTATTACTTTCCATATTCTTTACAGCTTTCTTTACATTCTGTTATTCCCCATTCCCATTTACAATTCAGTCATTTATGTTTTTGCACTTTACATTCTTGCCATTTACTTTTTTGCACTTTACTGCTTCTCTTTACTTTTGAGTCATTTACAATTCTGCTCATTTAAATTCCTACAATCACAATCTATATTGGTTAGCTTGACTAATTCACCCATTGATTAAAATTGCTCAAATCTACCAATCTCTGTGGATTCGACCCCACTCCTAGTAGGTTATTACTTGACGATATTTTTGGTGCGCTTGCCAAAAGAACGGATTTATTATTTTATATGGGGAGTGAATTCTGGTCATCATGGCTAGGAAAGGTCTTCCAAGGATAACACAGTCATCCTCATTCTTTTCTATGTCCAAGACTATGAAGTTTGCAGGGATGTAGTGGTTTTCAACTTTAACCAACACATCCTCTACTAAGCCATATCGCTTCTTCATGGTCTTGTCTGCCATCACTAAAGAGATGTTTGAAGATTTCACCTCAATGATGCCCAGTTTCTCCATTACTGAGAGTGGCATGAGGTTAATGCTTGAACCTAGGTCACATAGAGCCTTTTCAAAGGTCATAATGCCTATGGTGTAAGGAATCAGAAAGCGTCCAGGGTCTGGAAGCTTCTGAGGTAGCTCTTGCTGAACCAAAGCATGGAGTTCTTTGGTAAGCAGCGGAGGTTCTTCCTCTAGAGGCTTTGTACCAAATATTTTGGTGTTCAGCTTCATAAGAGCTCCTAGGTATTGAGCAAGTTGCTCTTCCCTAGTCTCTTCATCCTCACTTGAGGATGAGTAGTCATCAGAACTTATGCACTACAGAAGTGCATTCAAAGGAACCTCAATAGTCTTTAGGGTTTCCTTTGGTTCTAGGCTAGAGGGTTCTTGAGTAGGATTCAGGCACTCAGAGGGTGTGCTTTGACTGGCTTTCAACGCCAGCTCTGCCAGCTTATTGGGTGTTAAACACCCTTGCTGACCACCCTGACTGGCATTAAATGCTAGTCCCTCTAGCATTCTGGACGTTGAACGCCCAGCAGGGATGCCCTTGCTAGCGTTCAATGCCAGCTTGCCTGGGCTGGTGGGCGTTGAACACCCAGTGAAGGCTTCTTCATTGGTGTTTAATGCCTTCCCATTCTCCTCCAATTTGGCCTCAACCTCCATGGTTATGGCCTTGCACTCTTCTCTAGGATTAACCTCAGAGTGTCAGGAGGGATCTCAGGCATCCTCTTGCTCAGTTGACCAACTTGTACCTCCAAATTTCTAATGGAGGACCTTGTTTCATTATGAAATTGTGGGTGGTCTTAGTGGGACTGGAGACTAGAATGGCTCTGCTTAGAGGTTTTCATATTCCCTTGAGAAGATGGGAATGGTGGTCTATTGTTGAACCTATTCTAGTTCTTACCACCTTGATTGAAACTTTCCTGAGGTTTCTGTTGATCCTTCTATGAGAGGTTAGGATGATTCCTCCATGAAGAGTTGTAAGTATTTCCATAGGCTTTTCCCATGTAATTCGCCTCCTCCATAGTGGGTTGATCAGGATCATAGGCTTCTTCTTTAGTAGAAGCTTCCTGAGCACTGCCAGCTGCAGTTTGCATCCCAATGAGATGTTGAGAGATCATGTTGACCTGTTGGGTCAAAATTTTATTCTAAGCCAGGATGGCATTCAGAGTCTCAACTTCATGAACTTCTTTCTTCTGAGAGATCACATGGTTTACAAGATTCCTCTAAGAGGTGTACATGAATTGGTTGTTTGCAACCATCTCAATGAGCTCTCTTACTTCGGCAGGCATTTTCTTCAAATGGAGAGATCCACCTGCAGAGTGATAAACCCTAATTTTGTTATTTGTCCTATGCTTAATTTGGGGGATTTTATCACCTTTTCCCACATTTATTCACTAAAATAGCATGGTTTTGCAAATTCTCCTTAAATTGTGCTTAAGAGTGAAAATTGTCACGTCCTTGTCTCTGTTGTTCTTTGATGAACGGATTTTTGCTAGTAAAGAATTCACAGTAAATTCTCGTTGCAAGTATAGTTTCTAAACTAACAAAGAATCCTTTCGTACAAAAACGTGTTTGTCACTAAAGCAAACCCAATAAAATTTATAACTGAAGTATTTAAACCTCGGGTCATCTCTCAAGGAATTGAAGGGAAGGTGTAGTTATTATTGGTTATGAATTTTTTGAGAAATTTTGGAATGAGGAATGGCAAAATAAATAATTAAAATTAAAGCAATGAAAATTAACAAGAGGTTTTATGTAATTAAAATAAAAAGCCTTGACTGGGAGAATGATTAATTGGAAGTTCAATCCTTGTTGGATTTTCTCAAGTGTAGTATCAAAACGTTGTTATTTTCACTTTGTTAACCCTTACTAAATAAAGGAAAGTCAAGTGATTCAGCTAACTCTTATTCGCAAATCCTAATCCTCTCCCTTGGGAAGGATTAGCGTTAGTAAATAGAGAATTAGCCAACAACTTCCAATTTAACTAATCACTTGAGCATTCCAACTCAAGGGTCTCCTTTTAATCAACTCCCAAGTCAAGTTGGGAGTCTACTCTGTCAACATGAATACCATCTTCGTTGTCTTATAAGAGAAGCAAAAAGGGAACATGGTAATTAAAATGAATTTGAAGCAATTAAACAAATAATAAAATTTAAACGGAAAAATACTTCTTGCATTAATAAATTCTAAAAACAATCCAATTGTAACTCTCAACAAAGATTAAGGATATGAAAGTGTAAGGGAAAAAGAAAACAAACTAGAATAATAATGACTTCAACGGAGGTAGCAACTCTTTGTAATATCCAACTCAACAGCATAAAACTAGGAATCCTAAATCCTAGAGAGAGGGGAGAGCCTCTCTCTCTAGAAACTACATCTAAAAACCTAAAATTATGTATATGAAAGTTCTCTCCATGAATGAATGGATTCCCCCACTTTATAGCCTCTAATATGTGTTTTCTGGGTTGAAAACTGGGTCAAAAACAGCCCAGAAATCGCTGGGGGCGAATTCAAATATGCTGAAATTTCGCAGATGTGAAACGTGCGTGTGATGCACGCGTGCGCGTCATCTATATTCAGGGAAACTATGTCAAATTATATATCATTTCGAAGCTATGAATGTTATCTTTTCAACGCAACTGGAACCACCTTATTTTGACCTTTGTAGCTCAAGTTATGGTCAGTTAAGTATGAAGAGGTCAGGCTGGACAGCTTTACAATTCTTTCAGTTTCTTGTATTCATTCCACTTTTGCATGCTTCCTTTCCATCCTCTAAGTCATTTCCGCCCTATAAAGCCTGAAATCACTTAACACACATATCAAGGCATCGAACGGTAATAAGAGAGGATTAAACATAGCAAATTTAAGGCCAAAGAAGCATGTTTTCAATCATAGCACAAATTTAGGAAGGAAAATGTTAAACCATGCAAATTGTATGAGTAAGTGTGCAAAGAATTAATAAAATCCACTCAATTGAGCACAAGATAAACCATAAAATAGTGGTTTATAAGAGAGTTAAGAGGAATGGTAAAACTTAGCATCTCTCCACACTTAAACATTAGCATGTCCTCATGCTAAGCTCAAGAGAAGCTATAAGAGAGTGAAGAGGAATGGTAAACATATGAAATGCAACCTATCTATATGAATGAAACTAAATGCAAACCTACTTAGTTTAAAGTAAAAAAATTTTCCAAGACAAACATAAATCAGATTCCACTAATTTAAATCACACAATAAGAGACAAGTAAACTTGTAAGAAGATAGCTCATGAAAGCCGGGAACATAGAATCATGCATTGAACCCTCACAGGAAGTGTATATGCAGTCTAATCGCTCAAGTGTCTATGGTTAATCACTCCACTCTTCTCTAGTCGTGCTTTCTAAACTTTGTTCTTCATGTAACCAATCAACAAAAATTTAGTATACCCATGCAAACATCATGAGGTCTTTTCAAGGTTATAATGGGGCTAAGGTAAGGGTGAGGATATATGTATGGCCAAGTGAGCTATAATATGAATCCTTGATTAACCTAAGTTCTCACCTAACACACACACACTCTCTATGTAACTCTAAAATTGTGCCTAGCTACCCAAAATTCCCACTTTTGCATTACATACTCATGTATAAACTTTTCTTTAATTTTATCACATATGCATTGATCTTTTATTAAACTTAATATTGGGATAATTTTGTCCCCTTATTTATTTATTTA
>NC_029789.2:58083989-58087497 GCF_000816755.2 Arachis ipaensis
TAAAAACAATCCAATTGTAACTCTCAACAAAGATTAAGGATATGAAAGAGTAAGGGAAAAAGAAAACAAACTAGAATAATAATGACTTCAACGGAGGTAGCAACTCTTTGTAATATCCAACTCAACAGCATAAAACTAGGAATCCTAAATCCTAGAGAGAGGGGAGAGCCTCTCTCTCTAGAAACTACATCTAAAAACCTAAAATTATGTATATGAAAGTTCTCTCCATGAATGAATGGATTCCCCCACTTTATAGCCTCTAATATGTGTTTTCTGGGTTGAAAACTGGGTCAAAAACAGCCCAGAAATCGCTGGGGGCGAATTCAAATATGCTGAAATTTCGCAGATGTGAAACGTGCGTGTGATGCACGCGTGCGCGTCATCTATATTCAGGGAAACTATGGCAAATTATATATCATTTCGAAGCTATGAATGTTATCTTTTCAACGCAACTGGAACCACCTTATTTTGACCTTTGTAGCTCAAGTTATGGTCAGTTAAGTATGAAGAGGTCAGGCTGGACAGCTTTACAATTCTTTCAGTTTCTTGTATTCATTCCACTTTTGCATGCTTCCTTTCCATCCTCTAAGTCATTTCCGCCCTATAAAGCCTGAAATCACTTAACACACATATCAAGGCATCGAACGGTAATAAGAGAGGATTAAACATAGCAAATTTAAGGCCAAAGAAGCATGTTTTCAATCATAGCACAAATTTAGGAAGGAAAATGTTAAACCATGCAAATTGTATGAGTAAGTGTGCAAAGAATTAATAAAATCCACTCAATTGAGCACAAGATAAACCATAAAATAGTGGTTTATAAGAGAGTTAAGAGGAATGGTAAAACTTAGCATCTCTCCACACTTAAACATTAGCATGTCCTCATGCTAAGCTCAAGAGAAGCTATAAGAGAGTGAAGAGGAATGGTAAACATATGAAATGCAACCTATCTATATGAATGAAACTAAATGCAAACCTACTTAGTTTAAAGTAAAAAAATTTTCCAAGACAAACATAAATCAGATTCCACTAATTCAAATCACACAATAAGAGACAAGTAAACTTGTAAGAAGATAGCTCATGAAAGCCGGGAACATAGAATCATGCATTGAACCCTCACAGGAAGTGTATATGCAGTCTAATCGCTCAAGTGTCTATGGTTAATCACTCCACTCTTCTCTAGTCGTGCTTTCTAAACTTTGTTCTTCATGTAACCAATCAACAAAAATTTAGTATACCCATGCAAACATCATGAGGTCTTTTCAAGGTTATAATGGGGCTAAGGTAAGGGTGAGGATATATGTATGGCCAAGTGAGCTATAATATGAATCCTTGATTAACCTAAGTTCTCACCTAACACACACACACTCTCTATGTAACTCTAAAATTGTGCCTAGCTACCCAAAATTTCCACTTTTTCTTAACATACTCATGGATCAACTTTTCTTTAGTTTTACCACATATGCATTGATCTTTTATTGAACTTAGCATTGGGGTAATTTTATCCCTTTATTTATTTATTTAATTTATTTATTTATATTCTATATTTATATATTTTTTTTTCTCTTTTTTTTCTTTCCATTTTTTTGATTAAAAATATAAAAGTAAACACAACATATTAATGCACATGGATTTTTAATTTTTCTGGTCTCACATGATGAGTAGGTACCCAAATTCTCAATATTTTATTAATGAAACACTGTACACTTTCATCAACCCAAGTTCCCACAGTTCCCCACACTTAATTGACACATAATCTCTATCTTAAGCTAACCAAAGATTCAATTGGGGTATTTAATTATTTTTCTGCTTAAGGCTAGTAATGTGATAAAATATAGAATAAATGGGGATCAAAAGGCTCAAGGTGGCTAACAAAGGTGATTGAAAGGGTAGGCTATTTTGGATAAGTGAGCTAATAACAAATGATGGCCTCAATCATATGTATGCATTTAAATACACTAAACAATGGACATATAGAATGGAACAAAGTATAGATTACAATCATAGAGAAGTAAACACACAAGAATGAAATAATTATGATTAAATAATGTAACCATACATAAAGGCTCAAATCTTTCACAGGTTATATGTTCTTTAGCTCAAATATCATGTTCCAAATACAACTCAAGCAAATTTATCATAAAATTTTGAAAAATTAGTGAAATTTTGTTCCAAAGATAGAGTCTTAAAAGAAACTTATTGTCTTTTCAATCAAGTAGAACATGCATGCAACTATCCTAACCTATGCAATTTATTCTATTCTATAAAAGAAAGAAAATCTAACTAAAATATCCTAATTATTGGTGCTAGGGAAAAAAAATTACCTTCGGAAATCAGGTACTGACCGACCTCCCCACACTTAAGGCTTTGCACCGTCCTCGGTGCCGTCTGTCAGGAACAAGGATGGGCTGGTGGTAGTATCTCCACAGTCGGGACCATTATGGCTCCCTGTGCTGGTAAAAAAAGTGGAGTCCGGGGTATCCGAGTCCCTGAAGTGTCCCTTGAGTAGCTCCTTGAGGTGTTTAAATCGGCGCTCGTTACGGCGCTCTCTCATCTTTGCTTTCTGTTCTTGCCGATCCAACCTTTCGATTATCTACTGGAGCAATTCATCAGTTGTAGGTGCTTGTGGTGTTGAAGAAGGATTATCTTCAAATGGAGTAGTAGGAAGGCTTATAGTGGCTACTGGGAGTCTGAGGTATTTCCCGTTAGGGATATACTGATCATCCCGTGGAAGCACGGCTTTGGTGTCCCCAGCTCTGTAGGAGACATCGGCTGCTGAGGCAAGATCTGAGACCAAGGTGGGGAAAGGTAAGTTGCCTGCAATTTGTACGTGTCCCATAGCATGCCGAATATGTCTTGAGAGATGCAGAGGTTGGTCTGTAAGGATGCACCATAGTAGAACAGCCATGTCCGTAGTGAAGGAGGACTCATGAGTGCTCGGAAAGACGTAATGGGACGTGATCTGTGCCCAGACACGAGCCTCCAAGGTAAGTGCTGAAGCCAAGATTCCCTTAGGGCGGGTACGGTGATATCCGTAGATCCAACGGCTGCCAGGTAATGCGATAACTCCGAGAACGGAGTCCCAGTCAAATTGGTACCTCTGGCACTTAAGTGCGGCTTCTTGGAAGGCGTCCATTCCTTCTGGAATAGGGGGAAGACTCAGAGCTTGCTGAATGGCCTCTTCTGTGATGGGGACTTACTTCTGCCGGACATAAATAGACTGCAGGGTTTGCATGTAGAAGTTAGAGTAGAACTCAACTACCCAAGAAAGATTGACCTGCCTTGGCTGTCTCTGTAGGAAACCCCATTGTCTTCGTTCAATTTGCGGCTCAACAAAGGTAGCAATATTGGACAGGAGGATAAGAAGGTATTCATTGTTATAGTTTCTTTCTGCCAGGATAGGGAACATCTGCTCACAGTAGCGATTGGGAAATCGCGCAGTGTCCTTTGCTGGAAAGGCTTTCTCCTTCTCATCAACATTTATTATCCTCTTAACTCTTTTTGTTGA
>NC_029789.2:58095481-58102936 GCF_000816755.2 Arachis ipaensis
AACTTTGGCAAGGTAATTTCAAGCTCCACTCCCTTGTGCTCTTCCTTGATAACTTCCACCTCTTTGCAAATCGCTTCAATTTCAACCTCTTCCTCTTGGTAGCTTTCTTCCAATTCAATCTCTTCTTCATTACTTACCATGGGCATGGGAGGTTGTGCTTTTTCTTCTTTAATCTCCATCTCTTGATCAACCTCTGCAAAATCTTCAACCATGATATACCTCGGAGGTTGTACACCCTCCTCAACATCAACATCAAACACCTTGGAAGGAGGCTCTATGACTGGACTTTCCCATGGAGGTTCCGCATCTCCCAAGTCTTCAAACACTCCCTTTAGGGCCTCCTCCAGCTTCTTGTGAAGTATAAGATCCATTTCGGCCCTAAGATGATCCCTTTTCTCTTGCTCCGGGTCAGTAGCATCATTGGGATCATGTTGTTCTTGGCTTGATGGATATGGGTGCTCTTCCATGGAGGGTAGTGATGGTTCAACACTCCATCTTTTCTACTTGTTGTACAACACACTTCAATTCCTTGTTCTCAAGTTGAGATTCTTTAGCCATGGGAGCTTCGGGTGCTATTCGGCTTATCATTTGGTTCAATTGCTGAAGGGCTACATGAAACTGATCCACTATTTTCTTGAGATGATCCTTGGATTCTTGTTCCGCTTGGATATCATAAGAAGGATCATAAGGCTCTTGAAGTGGTAGATATGGATATGGTGTATATGGAGGTGGTGGTTCTTGGGAGTAATTGGGTTGGAAGTGGGGTGGCTCTATGTATGGCTCATATGGTTCATATCGTGGTTGATTGGGTTCATAAGGGTTAGCGTCATATGGAGGTACTTGGTAGTAGGGGGCTTGTGAGTATGGTGGTTCAAAGTTATGGTAAGGAGGTGGTTCATAAGCATATAGTGGGGCTTGTTGGTAACTACAAGGGGGTCCACCATATTCATCATCTTCGTACGCACCCTAGAATGGCTCTTGACCATAGTAATTTGGTGGAGGTTGGTTGTCACGAAGAGGTCCACCACAACTATTGTCTTGGTATGCATCATAGAATGATTGTTGGTTATAGCGTATTGGAGGGGGTTGTTGTCGAAAGGGTTGATCAAATCCTTGTGGCTCCTCCCATCTTTGATTGTTCCAACCTTGATGCGTGTTCTCATTGTAATCTCCTCTTCTTGCAACATAATTGCAACCAAACTCATAGCCAAAGGGGTGAGAGTTCAAAGTAGGTAATAAAAACAAAAACTAATAAAAATAAGCAACCAAGTCCTAAAACTAACAAAAACTAATAAATAAGCAAAAAGAAAATATTTACAATAACCAATAATAAGGCACACGTTTGCAACTCCCCGGCAACGGTGCCATTTTGACGAACGGATTTTCTGTCAGTAAAGAAATTCATAAATAAATTCTCGTTGAAAGTATAGTTTCTAAACCAACAAAGAATCCTTTCGTACAAAACCTTGTTTGTCACTAAAGCAAACTCAATAAAATTTATAACCGAAGTATTTAAACCTCGAGTCGTCCCTCAAGGAATTGCAGGGAGGTGTAGTTATTATTGGTTATGAATTTTTTGAGAAATTTTGGAATGAAGAATGGGAAAATAAATAATTATAAATTAAAGCAATAAAAATTAACAAGAGGTTTTATGTAATTAAAATAAAAAGCCTTAACTAGGAGAATGATTAATTGGAAGTTCTATCCTTGTTGGATTTTCTCAAGTGTAGTATCAAAAGGTTGTTATTTTCACTTAGTTAACCCTTACTAAATAAAGGAAAGTCAAGTGATTGAGCTAACTCTTATTCGCAAATCCTAATCTTCTCCCTTGGGAAGGATTAGCGTTAGTAAATAGAGAATTAGCCAACAATTTCTAATTTAACTAATCACTTGAGCATTCCAACTCAAGGGTCTCCTTTTAATCAACTCTCAAGTCAAGTTGGGAGTCTACTCTGTCAACATGAATACCATCTTCATTGTCTTATAAGAGAAGTAAAAAGGGAACATAGTAATTAAAATCAATTGGAAGCAATTAAACAAATAATAAAATTTAAATGGAAAAATACTTCTCGCATTAATAAATTCCAAAAACAATCCAATTGTAATTCTGAACAAAGATTAAGGATATGAAAGATTAAGGGAAAAGAAACAAACTAGAATAATAATGACTTCAACGGAGGTAGAAACTCTTTGTAATATCCAACTCAATAGCATAAAACTAGGAATCCTAAATCCTAGAGAGAGGGAAGAGCCTCCCTCTCTAGAAACTACATCTAAAAACCTAAAATTATGTGTATGAAAGTTCCCTCCATGAATGAATAGATTCCCCCATTTTATAGCCTCTAATATGCGTTTTCTGGGGCCGAAAACTGGGTCAGAAACAGCCCAGAAATCGCTGGGGGCAAATTCAAATACGCTGAAATTTTGCAGATGTGGCACGTGCACGTCACATATCTTCAAGGAAACTATGAAAAATTATATATCATTTCAAAGCCCCAGATGTTAGCTTTCCAATGCAACTGGAACCGCCTCATTTGGACCTTTGTAGCTCAAGTTATGGTCAGTTAAGTACGAAGAGGTCAGGCTAGACAGCTTAGCAATTCCTTTAGTTTCTTGTATTCCTTCCACTTTTGCATGCTTCCTTTCCATCCTCTAAGCCATTCCTGTCCTATAAAGCCTGAAATTACTTAACACACATATCAAGGCATCGAATGGTAATAAGAGAGGATTAAACATAGCAAATTTAAGGCCAAAGAAGCATGTTTTCAATCATAGCACAAATTTAGGAAGGAAAATGTAAAACCATGCAAATTGTATGAGTAAGTGTCCTAAGAATTGATAAAAACCACTCAATTGAGCACAAGATAAACCATAAAATAGTGGTTTATCACTTTTTTCTTGTTATTTCTATGCATTTGGTAGTGATAGATTTTATATTTCCTTGTCATTTTACTATGCTTTTCTTTTATGCCTTCCAAGTGTTTGATAAAATGCTTGGTTGCGTTTTAGTGTAGATTTTTCTCCTCTTGGCTTGGGTTGAGTAATTGGAGACTCTTGAGTTATCAAACTCTTTTGTTGATTGATAATTGGAAGTTGCTAGTTGACTTGAATTTCACAAAAGCTAGTCTTTCACTATGATTTGACTAGGACTTGTGGACTCAAGTTGATTATATCCACTTGACTTTCCTTCATAGTTAGAGGTTAACTAAGTGGAGTAATAGACAATTCTTATCACAATTGATGATGATAATGAGGATAGGACTTCTAATTCTCATTCCTTGCCAAGATCTTTGTTAATTATTAGCTTATTTCTCTTGTTATTTACATTCGTTGTCTCTTATTACAAAACCCCCAATACATTCCTTCATAGCCAATAACAAAACACTTCATTGTAATTCCTAGGGAGACGACCCGAGGTTTAAATACTTCGGTTATTTTTATTGGGGTTTGCACTTGTGACAAACAAATTTTTGATTGAGGATTGTTTGTTAGTTTAGAACTATACTTGCAACGAGAATTTATTTGTGAAATTCTAAACCATACAAAAAAAATTTTCTCATCAAAATGGCGCCATTGCCGGGGAATTACAATGTTGTTATGTTATTGTCTATTATGAATATGTTAATATTGTGAATATCTTGCTTTTTGGTTATTTCTTGGTTTTGCTAGTAATTAGGAGTTTACTCTTTCTTTGTGTCTTTGAGATTTTTATTTTGNATTCCAATGGATATGATGGTTCTTATCATGATTATGCCACTCAACCACCATCATTCTATGCACCATACTCTCAACATAGTCCTCAAACACCATCATTCCAACCACCATAGTCCCAATCTACATCCTATTTCCATCAATCACCTCCATATAATCCTAATCCATATCCTCCATATGCACACACTTACAACCATTATGAACTAGCACCCATGGAACCATCACCACTTCAACATCACTACCCCATGGATGATACACTTGGTATCATTTCTCAAGAGCAAAAAGAGCTCCAAACCGCACTCACTAGTTTCACCTCCGCCTTCTAAGAGCTTAAATCCCGTATACCTCTATCTTCTACCAACAACCAAAACACCTTCCCACCTCCAAGCTTTGATGAACCTCCTTTTCAACCACATAATAATCTCTCCATACCATCCCCATCCTCCATGGAAGAACATCCATATTCATCAATCCAAGAGCAACATGATCCCAGTTATGTGATTGACATGGAACAAGAGAGAAGGGATCGTCTTAGGGACTTAATGGATCGGATTCATGCATCCATACTTCAAGAAAAGCAAGAGGAGGCCCAAAAGGTGGAGGTAGTAGAGACCCTTGAAGATGAAGGAATAGTTGAAGACCTAGGGGAGGTTGAACAAGAAGGAAGCTCCATCATTAAAGACAATTCTACATCAATGGTTACCTTGTTGAAGCTTCTTTCATTGAATGTTAAACCGATGTTGAGGAGGAATGTACACACCCTCCAATACACATTTTGATTAATGAGAAAGAGTTGGAAGAAGTTAGCAAACAAGAGGAAATTGAAGAAAGTTGTCNAGGAGGAACCAAAGGAAGTGGAGCCTACAATGTCAAGACTATTGGATATCTTCCTTGCTAAGTGATAAACCCCATTTGTAGGGTTTATCTTATGCTTGATTTAGGGGACTTTATTACCTTTTAACCACATTTATCCAATGAAATAGCATGGTTTTATAACTTCTCCTTTAATTGTGCTTAAAGGTGAAAATATATTTTTAGGTCTTAAAATAGCTAAATCTAATTTACCTTGATTCCATTAGATGCCTTGATATGTTTGTTAAGTGATTTTAGATTTAGGAGGCAAAGATTGGATCAAGGGAATGAAGGAAAAGCATGTAAAAATAGAGAACTCATGAAGAAATGAAAGAATCGCAAAAATTGTCAAGCCGACCTGTTTGCACTTAATCGACCATAACTTGAGCTACAGAAGTCCAAATGACGCGGTTTTAGTTGCGTTGGAAAGCTAACATCTGGGGCTTCAAAACAATATAAGATTTGTCATAGTTTCTACACGTATGGTGATGCGTACGCGCACTGTATGTGCACGCGTTGTTGCTGCCATATGATCCACTTAAAGCAATACATGGCCAGCGAATTCTAAAGCCTTGTGGGCCCAATCCAACTCATTTTCTGATGCTATTTGACCCAAGGATTGAAGGCGGATGAGACACCTAGTCATTAGTTTAGTTTTATTTTAGTTTTATCATGCTTTAGTTAGTTTCTAGAGAGAGAAGCTCTCACTTCTCTCTAGGATTAGGAGTAGGTTAGATCTAGATTAGGAATTCTTAGATCTTGGTTAATTTCATACTTTGATATACTTTTCCTTTGCAATTTCTTCTTCTTCTACCCTTCCTCTCTCTAGTTTAGCATTTAATTCATGTAATTCTTTACTTTTATGTTGATGCTCTTTTGTTCTTCCATTTTCCTTTAATGCAATTTATGATTCATGTTCCTTTATTGTTGATTCGATTTGTTGTTGTTTAATTCCTTGCAATTGAGTAGTGTAGATTTAATTTCCTTGCCATATTACTATGCTTTCCTTTTGTGCCTTCCAAGTGTTTGATAAAATGCTTGGTTAGATTTTAGAGTAGAATTTTATACTCTTGGCTTGGGAAGGTAACTTAGGAACTCTTGAGTTACTAATGTCCAAGTGATTGACAGTTAGGAGTCATTAACTCTAGATTTCACTAATTGATTTGGTGGAGAACTAGGACTTATGGTCTTGGATTGACATAGCTCATTTGACTTTCCTTTATTAGTTAGAGGATGACTTAATGGGGTTGATCCTTGCCAATTCTCATGTTGTGGTTAGTGATTAGAATAGAGATCCTTGACCACCAAACCATGCCAAGACCTTTTGTTATTTGAATTTCATTTCCATTTACTTTTCATTTTTCTTATCCAAAACCCCAAAATATACAACTCAACCAATAACAAGAACACTTTATTGCAACTCCTAGGGAGAACGACCCGAGGTTCAATACTTCGGTTTATAAATTTAGGGGTTTGTACTTGTGACAAACAATCTTTTGTATGAAAGGATTATTGTTGGTTTAGGAACTATACTTGCAACAAGAATTCATTTGTGAATTTCTAAACCACACAAAAGTCCAATCATCAAAATGGCACCGTTGCCGGGGAGTTGCAATGGTGTTATGTTATTGGTTATTGTATATATGTGAATATTGTGAATAGCTTGATTTTTGGATTACTTGTTAGTTTTTGCTAATTTTAGGACTTTGTTTCATTACTTCCTATTAGCTTTTCTTTCTTATTTTCTCTTGCTATTATGAATTCTCACCTTGGCTATGAGTTTGGTTCTCACTATGTTGTAGGAAATGAGGACTATAATGAGAATGTGTATCAAGGATGGGATAATCAAAGGTGGGAGGAGCCATATGCAAATGATCAATCCTCTTGGCAACAACCTCCACCATGCACTATGAAGAATAGCCATTCTATGATGCATATCAATCCAATGGCTATGGTGAATCTCCTTGTGACTTTCAAGAACCACCACCATATGCCTATGAGTCATATCCTCAACATGAACCTCAACCATACTCATAAGCCTATTTTCAGCAAGCACCTCGATATGACATTGATCCATATCTACCATACCAACCACCTTCTCAACCATATGAGCCATACATGGAACCACCATGCCAATATCAATACTCCCAAGAACCACCTCAATATACACCACCACTTTACCAAGAAAAACCACCTTCCTATTATGAACCCTTTCTCCAAGACAACGAACCCTCATATCCACTCCAATCCTCAATGAATGAAATCCTTAACCTTATACTTCAAGAGCAAGGAGAAATGCAAAGGGAGACACTAGAATTTGTGGCTACCTTGACCAAGGTAGTAAGAATTTTAACCTCCCAATATTTGAGCACTCAAAGCACTCCCATGGTCACATGTGGAGAATCAATTGAAAAGAATAGCATGAAGGAGAGATTGGAAACTCCGATGGAGAATGAGGAATGCCACTTTGTTTTAGAATAATTCGAGGAGCCTATGANAATTTTTGAATGAAGACTTGGAAGGAATAAAGCAAGAATTGAATTCCCGTGGTGATGAAGATCATGCATCCAACCTTCTTGGTGATGAATCCTTTGAATTTGAAGAACCTTCTCCTAATGAGATAGAAAGCGATGTGGAGGTAGATTTCTCTCAACCTCCCATTTATGATTTGAGTGATGGAGAAGAGTTAGATGAAGTTGATGAACAAAGGATTGAAAGTGAAGAAGTTTGTGAAGAGGTAGAGGTAGTCAAAGAAGAACACAAGGGAGTAGAACTTGCAAGGACATTGGAAGTACCTCTCCCCAAGCCATTACCATCCATTCTTTTATTCAAGTGGGTAAATTCCTTATACTTAAGCTTTATTATTCCCCTTGAATATGGTTTGCTTGAGAC
>NC_029789.2:58104169-58104747 GCF_000816755.2 Arachis ipaensis
AACTCTTCTTGAATTGCATGATTTGGCCACCATGTGATTTGAACCCTATTCTTTGATTAGGAAATCTCTTGACATTGGATGGTGTGCATTTTCCTTAATGCATTGTGCTTCATGATCATATGCATCCATGTGCTTATAGCTTGAATGCTTCATGCTTCTTTAATGCTTGTTTTACCGTACAAGCTTACTTAAAGCATCTCAAGCATACTAGATGAGTAAAGTGCATGCTTCTTTAGTGACATAGCTTTTATGCTAATGTGTGTTCTAAACCGCGTGCAATTTAGAATTCACACACTTATTTGACATTAATGTCACACTAATTCACTCACTCAATTCTAGTGATTATTGCCTCATTCCAACAATGTATGCTTCCTTGATTTTGTATTTTCTCATCTTATGGTGTCATTTTCTATTTTTCATGATTGATGTACCACAAGCAAAAACGAAAGTGAGACAAAGATCATGCAGCAACCAGTTGATCCGCCAGCTGAAGGTGGCAACTCGGAAAGTCGCCGTACCCCCTTGCTCATCTTTGAGTGCACCGAGGACAGTGCAAACTTTTAAGTGTGGGGAGGTCG
>NC_029789.2:58106181-58106458 GCF_000816755.2 Arachis ipaensis
ATGCCGTGATTTATATGTTGAGTAGTTTCAGACCTTCTAAGGCAGGAATGACTTAAAGGATGGAAAAGAAACATACAAAAAAGGAAGGAAAGCACAAAATGGAGTTTTTTTGAAGAAACTGGCAGCGACGTGAACGCGTGAACGATGCGGCCGCATGCCCAGCGCGACGCGAATGCGTGAATGACGCGAACGCGCGTCTTGAGCAGAACGCAGATGACGCGGACGCATGACCGAAGCGAACGCGTGATAAGGAAAACTCCAGATGACGCGACCGCGT
>NC_029789.2:58108147-58108552 GCF_000816755.2 Arachis ipaensis
CGAACCACCACACTCACAAGCTTCTCTTCACCATTCGCCATCATATGATCCTTCCTTACCCCAATACCAATCTAATCGTTCTCAATCATCACCACTTTCCTTTGTATCATGTCCAAGTCTGGCAAACCGTGAAGCAGAGGATCGCCTAAAAGAAACAGTAATTAAATTTCAAACAACCATTCAACAACTGGAGCAAGCACTNCGCATGCCAAGCACGAATCAGCAGCGACGCGGCCCCACGACTGACGCGACTGCGCGCCTTAAGCAAAACGCACATGACGCGGTCGCATGACTGACGCGACCGCGTGGAAAGGAAAAGCTCCAAATGACGCGACCGCGTGACCCACGCGGACGCGTGAGAGAGGCCACGTATCAGAATTTACAGAATACGCCCCCAGCGAATTC
>NC_029789.2:58110252-58110496 GCF_000816755.2 Arachis ipaensis
CAAGTGAATATGAAGATGATGCAGAGGTAGATTTCTCTCAACCTCCAATATATGACTCAAGTGATGAGGAAGACACAGAAGACTTTGACTAGGACACATATACAATTGAAGATCTTTGCAAGAAAGTGGAGGAATTCACAGAAGAGCACACGGAAACGGAACGTGCAGAACCACCAAAAATACCTATCCCAAGGCCATTACCACCTAATACAAGCTTCAAGTGGGTACAATCCTTAACTTATAA
>NC_029789.2:58112089-58112602 GCF_000816755.2 Arachis ipaensis
ATGCAGCTTGATTTTTTTTAATTCATATGAACTGATATGATTGCTGTTTATTTTCCAGGACAATCCAATTTTAGCCGGAATGCTGCCCAAATTTTTTTTAAATTTGTTTTCATTCATGTTTTGGTTTGGCATTTCTGAAATCTGTTTTACTCTGCTTTACCCAAACCATTACATGAATGCTATGGCAGACTTTCTTATCCTTTTTGATTTCCTGGTTCATAAACTGCTTGTTTAATTATGAGTACTTCTATTCTTACCTATGAATCCTTGTTATATGTTTTTTTCTCTATGCCACTTACTTTAACCCGCACTTTACTAACTCACTGATTTTAATTTACTAATTTCTTTTTCAAATCCTAACCATACTAACCCTTTTGATCTCTTTTCTGATTATTTTCACTTTCCTCTAACTTTCTAACCATGGCATATGGTTTATTTTCTTTCCATTTAATATTAATTCAATCACATTTTCAATTGCTCATTTTTCTTATTCAATTTTCTCCCTTACCGCTT
>NC_029789.2:58114210-58114364 GCF_000816755.2 Arachis ipaensis
GATCAATTAGTATAGTTTACCCTTTTTACATAAGATAGCTTAGTTATAGCTTAGTTTAAATTGACAAATATAAAAAAAAAGGAGTAAGCTAGGAACTTGAACATAATAGATTTAGATCCATAAAACCTTGTATATATAGCATTACATGATGTAG
>NC_029789.2:58144222-58144519 GCF_000816755.2 Arachis ipaensis
CTCCCAAACACCATTGATAACCATTTATTTTAGTTAGTTAATTAGTTAGTTAGTTTAATTTTCATTCATTTTCTCTTTTTCATTGTGAGTGTTAGATTGTTATTCTTGTTTACCATTAATTGCTGCTAAGTATTAAAAAGGAATGTTATCTTAACATCATTATGCTTATAACCTTTGTTGGATTCTATTGTTGAGGTTATATTTTGCTACTTGGTTTTGAGTTTTTTCATGCTTACCTTTTAAGAATACCAAGTGATGAGAATTGCCTTCGAGCTTGTAACTCTTCTTGAATTGCAT
>NC_029789.2:58154519-58156418 GCF_000816755.2 Arachis ipaensis
TGTGAGCCAAGTGTCTATGGTGAATAATGTGTCAAGTATAAAGAAAAGAAAATGAACTTGCTACACATGACACTCAAATAAGGCTTATGAACAAAGTAATAGCCAAGGATAAAGGAATAATGAGAAGTCATAGCAGTATGTCACTTAAAGCTTGAAGGAGACTATTGACTAAATCAACCACTAAGCTAAAATTGCTCAATCCTTCAATCCCTGTGGGATCGACCTCACTCCCGTGAGTTTTTATTACTTGATGCGACCCGGTGCACTTGCCGGTTAGATTTGTGGTGTTTTGGGAGAGATTCGTTTCTCACCAAAATATCTCATCAGGAGACCATAGTATTAACTGAGGAATGCAGCGCCATCATACAAAAGAAGCTGCCTCAGAAGCTGAAGGATCCAGGGAGTTTCCAAATCCCCTGCATCATAGGGGATATCACTATTGAGAAAGCTTTGTGTGACTTGGGAGCTAGCATAAATCTCATGTCCTTAACCATGATGAGAAGGATGAAGATTGAGGAAGCCAAACCAATAAGAATGGCACTCCAATTGGCTGATAGAACATTTAAGTTTCCACATGGGGTGGTGGAAGACTTGTTAGTAAAAGTGGGGGAATTCATTTTCCCAGCCGATTTTGTTGTGCTGGACATGGAAGAAGAGGCCAACACATCAATCATCCTAGGAAGGCCATTCCTAGCTACTGCTGGAGCCATCATTGATGTGCAAAAAGGGAAACTAGTCTTGAGATTGCATGAAGAGAAGATGGTCTTTAACGTCTTTAAAGCAATGAGTTACCCCAGAGAATCCATAGGAGAATGCATGATGGTAGATGATGAGCGGATATTTTATACGCTTTTTGGGGATAATTTCATATAGTTTTGAGTATGTTTTAGTTAGTTTTTAGTCTATTTTTATTAGTTTTTAGGAAAAATTCATATTTCTGGACTTTACTATGAGTTGTGTATTTTTCTGTAATTTCAGGTATTTTTCTGGCTGAAATTGAAGGAGCTGAGCAAAAATCTGATTCAGGCTGAAAAAGGACTGCTGATGCTGTTGGATTCTGACCGCCCTGCACTCAAAGTGGATTTTCTAGAGCTACAGAACTCGAAATGACATGCTTCCAATTGCGTTAGAAAGTAGACATCCAGGGCTTTCCAGCAATATATAATAGTCCATACTTTGCACAAGGATAGACGACGTAAACTGGCGTTCAACGCCAGTTCTCTGCCCAATTCTGGCGTCCAGCGCCAGAAAAGGATCAAAAGCTGGAGTTGAACGCCCAAACTGGCATAAAAACTGGCGTTCAACTCCACAAATGGCCTCTGCACGTGAATTGCTTAAACAGTGATTGCGGGTCGGAAGTCCTCAAACTTCGAGCAGTGTCAGTAAGTTAGGAACTTAGGATGAGCCTTATGGTGTCTGTTCCAAATCAGAAAGGTCTAAGAGTACTTACGGCGGTAGTCAAGATCGAATATGGTGCCTCTAAGACTAATTCCTTAGATTCTCTATGAGTAAGTTAGCCTATATCTTGCCTCCACCAACAGTCCGTGTGCAAGCACCAAACTCCTTCCACTACTTACAGTGCCCAGTAGTGGAAGTAGTGTCAATTCGCGCTTACTTGTAGAATCTATCCTTGTTCGCACAAACTTACCTTTTGTATTTATGAACGTAATTAAGTAGCTCTGTGTCGTCTCGAGGAGTGGGGGTTGTTACCCCAAATCTCTGAGTACGGCAGTCTCTTATGTTTCAAAACTAGATTTTTACAGTACTCTAGGTTTTATTCAGAGATTTTCAACAAATTTATGATTTGATCATCGGATCCCAATGTTTTATACTCATCTGATACTACCTACTACGTCTCTAGGTGAAGACCCCGGGTGAACCACACACGACCCGACTCTG
>NC_029789.2:58156443-58158245 GCF_000816755.2 Arachis ipaensis
AGAGAATTAAAAAGAATCCTGGAACGGACAGTAAATACCCGTAGAAAGGATTGGGCACGGAGCTTAGATGATGCTCTGTGGGCTTACAGAACAGCATTCAAGACCCCTATAGGGACCTCTCCATACCAACTCGTGTACGGTAAGGCATGCCACTTGCCCGTGGAACTGGAACATAAGGCCTACTGGGCAACCAGATTCCTAAACTTTGATGCCAAATTAGCAGGAGAAAAACGATTGCTCCAGCTAAATGAGCTAGAGGAATTCAGATTCACAGCTTTCGAAAATGCCAAGCTTTATAAAGAAAAATCAAAAAAATGGCATGACAGGAAGCTGTCATCTAGAATCTTTGAACTAGGACAGAAGGTCCTGTTGTTTAACTCTAGACTCAGGCTATTCCCCGGGAAACTGAAGTCCCGGTGGAGGGGACCATACGTGATTACAAGTGTGTCACCATATGGTTATGTGGAGCTTCAAGATTTTGATTCTGATAAGAAGTTCATTGTCAATGGATAGAGAATCAAGCATTATCTTGAGGGCAACATTGAGCAAGAATGCTCAAGGCTGAAGCTAGATTAAAAACTCAGCAAGGTCCAGCTAAAGACAATAAAGAAGCGCTTGCTGGGAGGCAACCCAGCCGTGGGGCATTAATCCTCTAAGCATTTTGCCCTATTTTTCTTTTTTATTTGTTTATATAAAGTTTACTGACACTAAGGTAAAGAATCATTTGCATAAGTTTACAGGGTTACAGAAGGAATTTGCACACAAAACAGAGATAGGGAGCTCAATGGCAAGAAAACGCCAGTAAAGGGGCATTTTGGGCGTTCAGCGCCCAAAATGGGCATCCACTGGGCGCTGAACGCCAGTAATGGTAGCAATCTAGGTGTTCAACGCCAGAAATGGCCACCCATTGGGCGTTGAACGCCAGAATGACAGCAACTGGGCGCTGAACGCCCAGGAGATCAGCATTTGGGCGCTGAACGCCCAAAACAAGCAGTGTTTGGGCGTTCAAACGCCAGGAAGGCAGGGAGGAGCCAAATTCATTTTTCCACACGTTTTTCCATTCTAATTAAAAATTTTATGTTTCAATGCATGATTTTATTTACATAAACATGTCAAGAACCCTGATTTCTAAAAATCCTACTTTCAAAATATCAAATGTATCTTAATTCATAAACACACACCCTCTTTGCAAATTCAATCCAACTCTTTTCAAATCTTTTCCAAAAACAAATCTATCTTTTTTACTCTAAAATCTTTTCAATATCTTTTTCAAATCTTCATATTATCTTTTTCAAAATCCAGATTTGTCTTTTTCAAAAATCTATCCTATCTTTTCAAAATTAAACTATATCTTCTATCTTATCTTTGTCAACTCAATCTTTTTATCTTATCTTTTCCAATTTTTCGAAAAAACCACCCCCCACCCCTTTAAAATTGGGTTCGGCCTCCCCCCTCCTCCATCAACAAGTACACCTCGATCTCCTTCTATCCCTCTCCTTTCTTTTCTTTTGCTTGAGGACAAGCAAACCTCTAAGTTTGGTGTGTTTATCCGAGATCACTAAGATCATGGCTCCCAAAGGAAAATAATCCACTCTAAGAGGCAAGAAAGAGAGTGTTCCAAAATCACTTTGGAATCAAGGGAAGTTCTTATCTAAAGAACATTCAGACCATTATCTTAAAGTAATGGGTCTGAGATCAGTGATCCCGGAAGTGAGATTCGATCTGAAAGAAGATGAATATTCGGAGATCCAGGAGCAAATTCGAATCAGGAACTGGGAAGTCCTAGCTAATCCCGAAACGAA
>NC_029789.2:58158310-58159224 GCF_000816755.2 Arachis ipaensis
TTAAAGCTACCTCAGCTAAAGGATGATCCAGACTCCTTCAACAGGAGGATGATGAGAGCAGACATTGGCCTGGAGAAGATTCTAGAGGACATATGTATCCCTGGAGCCAGGTGGACCACCAACACAAAGGGCGTCCCAAATCAACTCAAGAGAGAGGATCTCAAACCAGTTGCCAGAGGATGGCTGGACTTCATTGGGCGTTCTCTGTTGCCCACTAGCAACCGTTCTGAAGTCACAGTTAAAAGAGCAGTGATGATTCATTGCATCATGACGGGGAAGGAAGTGGAGGTTCATCAGCTTATTTCAACTGAGCTCTACAAGATTGCTAATAAAAATTCAAAAGAGGCCAGGTTGGCTTATCCAAGCGTGATTTCTCTGCTCTGCAAGGACGCTGGAGTAAAGATGGGAATAACTGAATATATCCTAATTGAAAAGTCAATCATCAAAGCATCAATGGAGAGACAACAAGTACAGGAGGATCCCATCAAGAAGAGAGCACAGGAATTCCTCCCAGAGATACCGCAAACTGAATACTGGGAATATCTTGAGACGTCCGTCACCAAGATACAGGAAGCTATGGAGCAAATAATAAAAGAACAGAAGGAACACAGTCAAATGCTGACCTATATGTTTAAAGAACAAGAGGAGCAGGGGCGTGACTTAAGGGAACTGAAGTGCCAAAAGTCTTCTCTTGTAGGACCAAGCACCCCAAGGATCAGAGGAACCCCCGTGCCCCCAAAATAAAGGTTGTTAATTTCCAATTTCTGCCTTAACTCTGTGACAGTGTCCTTATAAAAGTTTACCTTAGAAGTCATATAATAGTAATTAGTATCTATTTGATTTTATCTCCAATCGAGCTATAGTTTATATTTCTCATCATCATTAAACATGAATAAAATAGTAGATCTTTTGAA
>NC_029789.2:58159756-58177591 GCF_000816755.2 Arachis ipaensis
ATTAGTTTTTAGGAAAAATTCATATTTCTGGACTTTACTATGAGTTGTGTGTTTTTCTGTAATTTCAGGTATTTTTCTGGCTGAAATTGAAGGAGCTGGGCAAAAATCTGATTTAGGCTGAAAAAGGACTGCTGATGTTGTTGGATTCTGACCTCCCTGCACTCAAAGTGGAATTTCTGGAGCTACAGAACTCGAAATGGCATGCTTCCAATTGCGTTGGAAAGTAGACATCCAGGGCTTTCCAGCAATATATAATAGTCCATACTTTGCACAAGGATAGACGACGTAAAATGGCGTTCAATGCCAGTTCTCTGCCCAATTCTGGCGTCTAGCGCCAGAAAAGGATCAAAAGCTGGAGTTGAACGCCCAAACTGGCTAAAAACTGGCGTTCAACTCCACAAATGGCCTCTGCACGTGAATTGCTTAAGTCTCAGCCCAGCACACACCAAGTGGGCCCCAGAAGTGGATCTCTGCATCATCCATCATAGTCTACTCATATTTTGTAACCCTAGGCTACTAGTTTAGTATTTAAACAACTTTTAGAGACTTATTTTGGATCTCATGACATTTTTAGAAAAAAACTTTGTATTCTCTGACGGCATGAGTCTCTAAACCCCATTGTTGGGGGTGAGGAGCTCTGCTGTGTCTCGATGAATTAATGCAAGTATTTTTGTTTTCCATTCAAACACGCTTGTTCCTATCTAAGATGTTCATTCGCGCTTAACTGTGATGAAGGTGATGACCCGTGACATTCATCACCTTCCTCAAACCACGAACGTGTGCCTAACAACCACCTCCGTTCTATATCCGATTGAATGAGTATCTCTTAAATTCCTTAATCAGAATCTCCGTGGTATAAGCTAGAACTGATGGCGGCATTCATGAGAATCCGGAACGTCTAAACCTTGTCTGTGATATTCCGAGTAGGATTCAAGGATTGAATGACTATGACGAGCTTCAAACTCCTGAAGGCTGGGCGTTAGTGACAGACGCAAAAGGATAGTAAATCCTATTCCAACCGGATCGAGAACCAACCGGTGATTAGCCGTGCTGTGACAGAGCGCGTGAGCGTAGTTTTCACTGGGAGGATGGAAGGTAGCCATTGACAACGGTGATCCACCAACACACAGCTTGCCATAGGAGGACGTGCGTGCGTGAATCAGAAGACAGAGGAAATCAGAGATTCAGAAGACAAAGCATCTCCAAAAACTCCAACATATTCTCCATTACTGCACAACAAGTAACCTTTAATTTATGCTCTCTTGGTTATTCACAATTCAACTGATAAACATAATTGACTTCCTGACTAAGATTTATAAAATAACCATAGATTGCTTCAATCCAACAATCTCTGTGGGATTCGACCCTTACTCACGTAAGGTATTACTTGGACGACCCAGTGCACTTGCTGGTTAGTGGTACGAGTTGTGAAAAGTGTGATTCACAATTCGTGCACCAGTAGACACCATGGAACAGATAGTTCAAGGGGTCCTGGAAGAAGAACAATGTGAAGGAACTATTGAGCTGGAACAAGCTTCAAACAGAGAACTACCACAAGGAACCATGAAGAATCCAATCATACCAACCACCACAAATAACAAAGAAGCAGATGCACCAAAACTAGAATTGAAAATCTTACCACCCAGCTTGAAATATGCATATTTGGGTACCAACAACACTCACCCAGTAATCATAAATTCAAGTCTGAGTGAGGAGCAAGAAGAGGAGCTTAACCAAGTGCTGAGACAACACAAGGATGCCATAGGCTAGACACTTGCAGACTTAAAAGGGATCAGTCCTTCAATGTGCATGCACAAAATCCTACTTGAAGAAGATGCCAAACCTTCAAGGTAACAACAAAGGAGGCTGAACCCAACTATGAATGAAGTGGTTCAGAAAGAAGTGTTAAAATTGTGGCAAGCAAGGGTGATCTATCCCATCTCAGACAGCCCTTGGGTAAGACCGGTGCGAGTAGTCCCTAAGAAAGGAGGGATCATTGTTGTGTCAAATGAGAAAAATGAACTAATACTCACAAGGACAGTGACCGGATGGCATATGTGCATTGACTACCGGAAACTCAATGAAGACACCCGAAAAAAACCACTTTTTCCTACCCTTCATGGACCAAATGCTTGAAAGATTGGCAGGACATGAATATTATTGCTTTCTGGATGGGTATTCGGGCTACAATCAAATTATTGTAGACCCCAAGGATTAGGAAAAACTTCATTTACTTGTCCATATGGTATTTTTGATTACAGGAGAATGCCCTTTGGATTGTGCAATGCACCTGTAACATTCCAAAGGTGCATGCTCTCCATCTTTTCAGACATGATTGAGAAGTTCATAGAAGTATTCATGGATGACTTTTCTGTGTTTGGAAACTCATATTCTGATTGCCTATGCCATCTTGCCCTTGTGCTAAAAAGGTGCCAAGAAACCAATCTGGTTTTGAACTGGGAGAAGTGCTACTATATGGTAACTGAAGGGGTAGTTCTTGGTCACAAGATTTCAAAAAATGGTATAGAAGTGGACAAGGTAAAAGTGAAAGTGATTGAGAAATTACCTCCACCTTGCAATGTCAAGGCAATCAGAAGTTTCTTGGAATACGCTGGGTTCTATAGGAAGTTTATCAAAGACTTTCCAAAGATTGCAAAACCTCTTAGCAACTTACTTGTCTCAAATACTTCCTTTGTTTTTTATAGAGAGTGCATGGTAGCCTTTGATGAGCTTAAGAAGAGACTCTCCTCTGCACCTATTATAGCACCACCAAGTTGGGATCTTCCCTTTGAATTAATGTGTGATGCGTCTGATTTTGCTGTTGTGCTGTTCTAGGACAGAGAAAAGACAAGCTAGTACATGTTATTTACTATGCTAGCAAGGTCCTTAATGAGAATCAAAGGAACTATACCACCACGGAGAAAGAACTTTTAGCCATAGTCTTTGCTTTTGATAAGTTTAGATCATATCTTATTGACTCGAAAGTAATTGTATTCACTAATCATGCAGCACTCAAATACTTACTTACCAAACAAGAATCTAAGTCCAGATTAATAAGATGGATTCTGCTGCTCCAAGAATTTGACATTGAGATTAAAGATAGGAGTGGAGCAGAGAATAAGGTAGCTGATCACCTCTCAAGGATCCCACAAGAAGAAGAAATGCATCAAGTAGCAGTAAATGAAAGCTTCCCTGATGAGCAATTGATGATGATTCGAGTAGCCCCTTGGTTTGCAGACATAGCTAACTTCAAGGCTATTGGGGAACTACCAACCAACATCAACAAACACATGAGGAGAAAGCTAATCAAGGATGCCAAACACTACATCTGGAATGACCCCTATTTGTTCAAAAAGTGTGCTGATGGAATCTTGAGAAGGTGTATATCCTATGAAGAAGGGCAAGAAGTATTGTGGCAGTACCATGGATCCGCATACAGAGGCCACTTCAGTGGAGAAAGAACAGCATCAAAAGTGCTTCAATCCGGATTTTACTGGCCAACAATGTTTAAGGATGCCAAGGAATTGGTGTCAATATGTGATGAGTGCCAAAGAGCTAGTAATCTAACCAAGAGAAATGAGATGCCACAGCAATTCATACTAGAACTGGAATTATTTGATGTATGGGAGATTAACTTCATGGGACCCTTTTCAACCTCCTACTCAAATAGCTACATATTGGTGGCTGTTGATTATGTCTCAAGATGGGTAGAAGCCATAGCCACTGCAACAAATGACAACAAAGTTGTGATAAGCTTCTTGAGAAGGAACATCTTTAGCAGATTTGAAGTTCCTAGAGCTCTCATTAGTGATGGAGGGATACACTTCTACAACAAACAACTTGAGACACTCCTTCTCAGGTATGAAGTCAAGCACAAGGTGGCAACTCCATACCACCCACAGATCAACGGGCAAGCTGAAATTTTTAACAGAGAGCTAAAACGAATCCTAGAAAAAACTGTTGGAAGCTCAAGAAAAGATTGGTCTAAGAAGCTGGATGATTTCATTATGGGCCTACAGGACAGCTTACAAGACACCCATTGGGATGTCTCCATACCAACTGGTATATGGCAAGGCTTGTCACTTACCAGTTGAGCTTGAGCATAGAGCGTTTTGGGCTCTAAAAATGCTAAACTATGATGAGCAAGCTACTGAAGAAAGAAGATTAATGCAACTCAATGAGCTGGAGGAGTTTAGAAATCAAGCATATGAGAATTCAAAAATCTACAAAGAGAACACAAAAAGGTGGCATGATCAAAAGATAGCAAGAAGGGAGTTCACTGAAGGACAGAAGGTGCTACTCTACAATTCAAGGCTCAAGTTCTTCCCTGGAAAATTTAAGTCTCGATGGTCAGGATCCTTCACCAAACTCAAGGTGTTTCCCTATGGTCATGTAGAGCTCATGGAGGACAAGACTCAGAGAATTTTTACTGTCAATGGCCATAGACTCAAACACTACTTGGGATGATCCTTAGAGGAGCAGAGAGTGAGCTACAAGCTTAACTAAAGATGGAGGAGTGTCAAGCTAGTGACAATAAAGAAGCGCTAGTTGGGAGGCACCCCAACACTTTATCCTTTTTTGATTTACTGTTTTTCTTAGAAGTAGTTTAAAATTCATTGCTTTAGATAGTTTAAATTTCAGTCTGACATTTGTGTTACATTACCAATTAGAATTAGATTGCCATACTAGCTTTGGTAGTTAGAATACTCTTACACTCTTTTAATTCTTTTTATTCTGGAATTGTAACTTGATGAATGCATTACTAATGATGAGTAAATGGGCTGAAAACTAGCTAAAATGCTAAGTTTGGTGTGGCCACTCACCCACTTAATCTAGGCTTACAACTAATTTAATAGCTTAATTTCGAAGAGTAAGTTCAGAGATTAAATTTGGTGTGGCCACCACCAAGGATCTCCTAGCAGGCCCAAGTTTACCCAATTTGAAATTACCTAATGTTTTGGGCTAGAGCATGAACATGGTTTAATGTGTTAAGAGGAGGTTAGAATAAAAAAATGAAAAGATTAGAGTTATTTCATCCTTATGAACACATTAAATACACAATGATGGAACCAATTTATTAAGATGCTAAAGGATCAAGTTTGGTGTCCCAAGGGACACCCATCAGTTGCAATCCGAATTACCCATGATAAGAAGGAATGTGAAGGCTTTTTTTGTCATTACTAATAGGTTCAGTTTCAATTTCAGGAGAAAAGGTGGGGCCCACATGGTGAACAACTTACAAAGCAAGGAAGTCAAAGTGTACGTACACTTTGGAACTCAACACATGCAGAAGGCACAATGAGATAAGAGTTGGCGCCTCTTCCCACGCTAGGCGCCACTCCCCAAGTGGGAAAACATAACCCTTTTTATTTCCCACCATTCAAATCACACCCTTCACCCCTTATAAAAGCCTCACACTCCCAACTTTTCTCCCACTCCAAAACCCTGATCACACACGAAGAGAATCCATACACCCTTCTTCTCCCTTTCTCTTTTTGCCTTCTACTACCTCTCTTCTCTTGATTGGGAAAATCAAGTCTTAAGTTTGGTGTTGGAGCAAAATTTATTTTGCTTGCCTCTTCCCCAAATTTTTTTTATAACCTCAAACATACCCTCTCAACCTGATGGCACCACCAAAAATCTCAGCCTCAAAGAAAAGAAAAACCAAGGAACCAACTTCTGGATCTTCAATCTCATCTTTCAATGACTACAAGTTCCTCTCCGCATTCAACCAAAATCAATTCTATGGTTGGGTGAGTGAGAGGAAAATCATTTCAGAGGTTGGGTTCCAATTAGGGAGGAACGAGCATCTTGAGATCAACATTGAGATTAACAATAGGGGCTGGGCAATCCTATGCAACCCACCAAGGAAGGTAGTAGAGAGCTTGGTGAGGGAATTTTATGCCAATGCTGTGCCTCAGTCAGGACAACCCTATGGCTACATTAGCTATGTGAGGGGGAAGTCCATTGACTATAGTCCCTCCAGCATAGAAAGGATGCTAATGGTGAAGAGGACAAGCTCCACCCGGAGCTATGAGGAAAGAATGAAGCAGCAAGACCCTGGATTTGATGAGATCCTGAACGAGATCTGCGTGCTGCATGTGCAATGGATCAAGGACAAGGATGGGATACCCAACCAATTGAGAAGAAGGGATTTGAACCCCAAGCTAGAGGGTGGCTGAAATTTGTGAGGAGGTCCCTAATCTCCACATCCAACACTTCAGAGGTGACCAAGGAGAGAGCTGTGCTCATATACAGCATTATGAAAGGTGAGAATGTCAATATGGGAGAGATGATTGCCAATAACATTAACAAAGTGCTAAAAAGCACTAGTGACAACACAAGATTAGCATTCCCCAGCATCATACAGAGGTTATGTGATGAAGCTGGAGTTGAAAAGATCATTGATGAGGTGCTAGTAAAGCAAGACAAATTCATAACTGCCAAAAAGATGGCCAAAGTAGTGGCTGTTCACCCACTTCAGAGAAAACAAAGAGTTCATTCTCATGAGCCACAACAACAACAACAACAAGAGGAAGAGGCAGAAGAGCAACCACACTTTCTAGCACTTCAACCACCACCACCACACTACCAATATCAATAATTTCCCGAGGAATTCAACTGGGAATAACTGCAAGGAGATGTACACCAAATGAAGGGAGACCTACACCACTTGAGGGAAGATGTCAACCAACTCAAGGAGACTCAGCAACAACAATGGAGCCAAGTGAACCAAAACATACAACAACTCCAATGGAGTTGGGAGCATATGAGGAAGAAGCAGCAAGAACAATTTCACTGGAAAGAGGTGCGAAGTGCACTGGATAAAATAGTAGAGCAAGGCAAATGGCAACAGAGAAACCTGGCTGAATTCAGAAATCTCTATGATGCCAGAACCATATCCAGGAGGCAGTATGACATCAATACACAAGCGAATCTGAATCACTTGTGTAATACCGTGGCCGCTCTAAACCCAGGATACCCAACCTTCATGCAAGGAATGGAGGAGCTGAGTGCAAGACAAGAGGAAATTCTAGCCAAACATAAGGAAGATGAAAGGAATTATATGAGGAGGCTAGGATTCTGGAAGCCTAAGGATGCTAAGGCACAAGAAGGTTCCTCCAAGCAAGATGAAGGTGGCTTCTCCCCTTCCAAGAAGAAGGACAAAGGAAAGGAGCCAATGAACTGAAGATAAATCTGCTCAAAGTTGTTAAGCCCCATAGTTGACACTCCCTAATTTCTGAAATCATGTTTAAGCTTTTGTTTGATTTACTTTCTGTCAGAATAAATAATCATGCTAGGATAGTTTATGTTTTCTACTTAGTTTTATTTCATGTTTGAAGTCTTTATGAGTCCTTTAGATTACAAGAAAGAAAATGCAATGTATTTCAAGTCTTCATTTCTAACATAAATAAAAGTAGAGCTTGTCTCCATAAGAGTTACTGTGAGTTGTGCGAAAAATAAGAGTAAGAGAAACCAAGGCCAAGATAGATCATCCAACAAACTAAGAAATAAAAAATTAAGTGTAGAACCTTGAATGAACTAAAAAGAAAATGAGTCATGGAAAGCAACTAGTCTTAGAAGGTATGACAAGAAAAGGTAAAGGGGTGTTCCTTGAATATCCATAGAACCAAGAAGTAGTAAGCAATAAAGACCCAAGACTTTGAGCATCAACTACTTGAATGGAAAAGAAACATTAAAAAAGCTCAAAAAAGGGAGTTAAGGATCCTAGTAGATGCTTGTGGTGAAGATGTGTCAAGAAGAGACATGCGCAAGTAGATTCTTAGGAGTGTTTCAACACCCAGTACCCTAAAACCAACTGGTTTGGGAGTGCTAATTGAAAGCTTAATTAAAGGGTTGTTTTGAGACAAAACACTTATAGTCGTGGTCAAGAAAGCACAACCAAAGAGAAAGCAAAACAACTCTTACTACTTCAAAGTGACAATCAATAGAAAGGACCCCCGAGGCCTATATTTGAAAGAACCCTCAAGGATCTAAGAGTTTTTCATGACATTAAAACATTCATACATGTGTTGAATACTTAGTCCTACCCTTAGTCATGTTGCAATCATTCAAGGCCAAGACCTCAAGTTATAAAGGCTTACTCACATTGATTTGCTTGGGACAAGCAAAGCTTAAGTTTGGTGTTGTGATGACTTGCATCATCTACCCTTCTTTCTTGCATAAAGAGGATCATAAAAGAGCATAAATCTCATTTGATCAGTACAATTCATGCATTATTTGATGAATATTATGGTACACTACTTTGAGATGAGTTGTGCTGAATTTCAGGTGAAAAAGGCATAAAAATGGGAAGAAAGCAACAAAGAAGCTGGGCGTGTGAAACTGGCGTGCCACTTTGGAGCAAATGCCACAAAAATGCACTGGCGTGGCATGCCAGGAACTAGGCGTGGCACGCCAGTACTAAATTCCAGAGGAGAAGTTCAAGCATGCATGTGGGCGTGGCACGCTAGTACAAAGTTCCAAAGAGCAACAATGGAGGACACAAAAGGGACGTGGCATGCCAGGTTGGGCGTGGCACGCCTAACCCATCAGCTACTATGGGCGTGCCACTTGAGCCAAGGGGCGTGGCACGCCAACTCATCAATCCAGGAGGAACCTTCACTATGGCGTGTCACTTGATATCGAAGGCGTGGCACGCCAGCTCCAAAAAGTCACTTGGGCGTGCCACTTGAAGATCCAGGCGTGGCACGCCAAACTTGAAAAGTCCACAAATGTATGGGCGTGCCACTTGAGCAGCATGGCGTGGCACGCTGGTACAAAAATCCAAAGAAGGGGCTGAAGGCAATTGAAGGCTGGGCGTGCCACTTGAGGTCGAAGGCGTGGCACGCTAGGCTCTCAATCTCACTTAGGCGTGCCACTTGAGCGACCAGGCATGGCACGCCAATGGACAAAGAGGCCAAAGCAAGGGCTGGGCATGCCACTTGAAGGCTAAGGCGTGGCACGCCAGCTACTGGAACCAAGTCAAGATCATGGGCATCGCACGCCAGTCTCTAGGCGTGGCATGCTTGTATAAGTTTCCAGAGAGGATGAAGGAGGCCAAATACATGGGGTGCGCCATTTGGTGTCGAAGGCGTGGCACGCCATCCATTACTCTTCACTTGGGCGTGCCACTTGATCCCCAAGCGTGGCACGCCAGTGTCATTCAGAGAGCAAAAACCATTGGGGCGTGCCACTTGAGTTCGTGGCGTGGCACGCCAAACAGAAGAGTCACTTGTTCACAAAGGGACGTGGCATGCCAGACCCTGGGAGTGCCACGCTAGTTCAACTTTCTAGAGAAGCTTGGTCAAGCATGTAGCAAGGGCGTGGCATGCCATACCCTAGGCGTGCCACGCTAGTTCAAGTTTCCAGAGACAAAGAGAAATGGAGAGAGGCTAGGACGTGCCACTTGAGCTCAAAGGCTTGGCATGCCAAGGTTGTTATAAAGATGAGCGTGCCACTTGAGGGACTTGGCGTGGCATGCCAAGCCAGAATTGAGGGAGCACGTGACACGCCACTAGAGCGCCAACCACACGCTAGCTGGGAAGTCACACTTATTGAGTTTCTTTTCCCTCTAAAATGTAATTTTATTTTTTCACTTTTGTAATTCTTTTATTTTTGCTAGGAGTAGTATAAATACCCCTAAGGAGTACTGAAGAAGGGGGTTAAGCAGTTAGAGATATTAGTTTTAGATTCACTTTTACACTTCATCATCTTCTTTACTTTTGAGTACTTTCCTTGAGTTATGATTAGCTAAATTCTCTCTCATTGAGAGAGGGAGCTCTGTTGTACTTGATAGATTGATGATAGTGAAATTCTTCTTCTCTTCATCTTCTCTTTGATTTGCTAGAAGGAATTTCGTTCTTAATGCTTAGTGTTCAATTATCTTGGGAAAGAGATTGAATGCAAAATGAGTTTCATGGGAACCTTGGAAAAGGAAACATGAAACCATGCTTGAAATCCCTTCTCACATTTGAGTAAGATCTGAATTTTGGTGTTTGGATATGTGACATATAATCCTCCCTCTACTTGGACCTATGATGGTGTGTGGTATAATCAGGGACCAAGCATATCTCTCTTCATGAGCAATTAGACCAAGGAATTGACTATTGATCAAGATCTGAAAGATTGAGTCACCAAGGGATTGGAGCTCAATCAATCATGATTGCCAAGAAGTCAATGAGTTGCATGATTGAAGAAGATATAAGCTGAAATTGATCCAAAGAGACAACATCTCCTGATCTCAATGAATTTTCCCATTCTTATCTATCCCTTTCTTTATAGCTTAATTTTACATTCATTAATTCCCCACTCCCATTTACATTCAAATCATTTATGATTCTGCACTTTACATTCTGCCATTTCCATTTCTGCACTTTATTGCTTTCTTTTATATTCTAGCCATTTACATTTCTGCCATTTATAATTCTGCAATCACAATCTATTTGTTCCGCTTGACTAATTCATCAATCGATTAAAACTGCTTGAATTTTCTAATCTCTATGGATATGATCCCACTCCACTGTGGGTTATTACTTGACAATAATTTTGGTACGCTTGCCAAAAGAATTGATTCACCATTCTTTGAATGGGATGTGAATTGGATTCATCAGTTTCACATGTAAAAGACAAAGCCATCCTCGCACCGACACTATAACCGGTGGATGAAATCAACAACTATATGATGAGCTTGAACCCATCCAAAGCTCGGACTTATTATAGTTCTAAATCTAAAACAAAGATTGATATTTTGGCATCAATTCACACACTAGAGTTCCTAAACACTATTAGATGCTCAGGTGTACCAAACCATGAGATAACTGTTAAGGTAGGGACACCAATCATGTTACTAAGAAACATAGATCACTCAGCAGGTCTTTGTAATGGCACATAATTGGTTGTGTCCAAACTTGGAAAATACATAATAAAAGCAAAAAATTTAACAAAGGAAGGGAACTGGCCAAAAAGTGTTTATTCCTAGAATGATCCTAACCCCTTCTGATCATAAGATACCATTTAAATTTCAAAAGCGACAATTTCCTATCATGGTTTCTTATGCAATGACAATTAACAAGAGTTAAGGGCAGTCATCGTCACATGTTGGATTGATATTAAAAAAACCTGTATTCACACATGGACAACTATATACAACTATATGTTGCAGTTTAGAAAATGAGAAGAAAGAAACAAACAATGTGGTGTTCAAAGAAGTATTTAGAAACGTTGTCTAAGTAGCTTTATTCTGCGAGTACCACCCATAAGGCTTGTCCTAATTGCATGCTTCTTAGTTCAAGATCCTCATATGTTTTTAATATAATGGATATGTTCTAATTTCATGGTTTTTAGATGAGCGTATCAATTTATAATTCTTGGTTGCTGGTTAGTAAATCAAGTTTTTATAAGTCAATAAAAAAAGCAAACATATAGGATCAGTAAAGTATTAAATGTAGCATTCCATTAAAATAAATTCCATTCGAACATATATATATATATATATATATAACTTCGTAAAGATAGAAGTGCATTTTGTAATGTGCATAAAAAAAATTCAAAATGATCTCTATATGCGATGGCAGACCATTCTTATAACAATATACCACAAATCCATCATAATTAACCTAACAGAACAGATCATTCTTTTTGCAGGTGATATTTTCAAACCAGATATGTTGAGTAGAAAAAGAGAGCAAGGATCCAAAAAAATGACATTTTGGAATAAAAGTTCACAAACGCTTGTAGAAATAGCTCTAATCCTACTATATTAGCAAGTCAATCAGTTAGGTTGGCATTAAACATTTTAAAAGTATATGCTCAGCTGTCGTTCTTTCAAATTCATCAACGGAACTCATGTCACATTTTGTGATTTTTTCTAACAGTTAAAAAAGGTAGCATTTTTTTTATTTCAGGTGAATTTCATATTAAACCCCAGAAAAGGAGTCACACAAGTAGAATAACTATATAATATCCCCCTCGATCAATCTGACCTCAAAAGATGGTGCATTTTGGTTTTTTATGACTTTACGAGAGCATTAGTTAGCATTTCATAAGTCGAGTCATGTTAATTCATGTTAATTTTAGTGCGTGTCAAAACAGAATATATGAAGTCTAAATTCAAAATTTGTTAGAACTGTGAGGATATAACTTTATTATCCATTATTTGATAAAGTTATTTTCTTAAAAATGTCTTTTTATAACATTGAGGCAATCACTCTATCAGAATTTAGCATCCATAATACGAAAAAATGATATGTGATTATGCAGAAGACTATCTAAAATTTCATAACAATGTTACCATTCAAGAGTAATATATATATCAACACCTGCTTGGTAAAATACCGTGCTAGCAAACACATACGCTAAACCAAAACTCGACATTATATGAGCGTTAACCCATATTTGTTCCTTTATATATTAAACATTAAATTAGAAAGTCTTGGTTATTTATATATTTGTTCCTTTATACATTAAATTAGAAAGTCTACAGCAAGCTACCGCTGTGTCAAACAAGAATGGACAGACACAATGATTCAAAAGGATATCTCCTTTCAGATATTCATACACTAAAAGGAGGGTAAAAGATATGTTATAATACTTGCACAATACATTTCGCAGATCTTGAGTATAGTTGGTTTAGCAACTTCCCAAGCTGCACAACAATTTAGAGCAACGATGATCAAACACATGTATAATTTAGAGAAAAAAAGATAAAAGTTTCACTACGCTAACAACTCATTCTTCGTGAGTTATTTTAAAATATAAAAGATGATGGCTATTTAATTTAGACCGCTGCATAACTATATTGCATACATGTCAAAACTTTATATCACGGGACCATATCAAAGTTGTCTTTCTCTATACCAGCAACTTTTGGCAAGCCTTACATTAGAAGGATTCTTCGTTTGAGCCTCTTTGCTTTATATCATCTTCAGTTGATAAAATAGTATAAATGGAAAAACAAAGGAAGGTGATTATAAAATATTCTAAATGGAAAAACACATTTTTAAAAACCAATTGACAAGTAGAATTAGAAATCCAAATCTGATCTCTTAATGAAGTTCACAATTCCTTTTCATTTTATTAGCAAGATCCTCACTCAAATTAACAATTAAGAATACCAACAGCATCATAAAAGAGAGAGAGAAAAAAAAGGAAATTTAACATTACTTGAAAAGAAGGAAAAACACGTCTCCAACAGCATCAGAGCTCCACAGATCTGCTGTAAATTCAAAATTTCATTTCATCTTTTGAGCTCCATTCTCACTCAAAGAAACCTACAACAATATCAATGGTGAAAGTACCATCAAAATTACTCTTCAACCGAACTAACACACCAATGCACACAAGCCAAAACTAACAGCACCAGCAGATTACTCTTGGCATTTTTATTCAACTTCAAAATAGAACATTGCATTTGTATACATTCTCGCAAAACAATGGAAAGTGATTATAATAGAGTATAAATGGAAAAATACCTGTTTGAAGCGAACACAACTGGCATTAGATATCAAAATCTCTTATGAAGTTCAGAATCCCTTTTCATCTCCTGAGCAGCATCTATGCTCAAATCAACGCTCAACAATACCAACAGCCATAACAAAAATATCAAAATTACTATTATGAGCATCATAGAAGAGATAGATAAAATTAAGAAAAATCAACATTCATAGAAAAGGAAAAACAACCTGTCCAGCATGAATATAAGTAGCATTGAACCTCCACAGATCTTATATAAGACCACAATTTATTTTCATCTTCTGAGCCGCATTTTCACTCAAATAAACCTTCAACAACGGAGACAACAACATCATCTAAAATACTCTTCACCCGAACAAACACACCAATGCACACAAGCAAATAGTAACACCACCATAAATGAAGTTTAAAATAGTTGAAGCTTAATCAGATCACAATTTTACCAAAGCAACTACTAATTATAACATTTTTTCAATGGTTATTTTTACAAACAACAAATTGTTACTATCAACTTATATCAGGATCAGTTATGTCAGAATGGTGACCAGAATGGTGACCAGTATACTGTTTTCGATAATATATTAGCAATAATCAAGACTAAAAAGTAAATTAATAAAGAGATCACACATCACCTCAATTAAGTTTCGATGATCTTTTTCACCACCATTTTTATGCTCGGCCAAACTGATCAATTTGGAACACACAATTAAATTCAAATATTATGAAACCATAACAGACATACAAAAGTTAACTCTTTTTACAATTGTAATATGAAAATGCAGATCCCAAAAAATTTTCAAGCCGATCACTGAATCGTACCTGATGCATGCAAGCTACCCCCAAAAACTGTGTTCAAGCCAGCCTTGAGCGAGTTTTTCAACGTCTTTAGTGATATCGCATTCAACAATACATGATTGATTCTGAAATATCAATTTCGAAGGAAAGAAAAGGACTTCTTCAAAGTAATTATAATTACAAGTATCTGCAGCTACTCATTATATATATAGTGGGTCATCTTGATTTAGTGGCACCCATGCGGTGAAATGGTAGGTGAGAATTTATTTTCATTAAATGTATGGGAGGTAGAGATGGTTTTAGTAACTAATGATATAATCAAGACACAGCTGTGATCTACTAGAAGAAGAAAGGAGGACATGTGTAATCTTTTATCAAAATTTATTACAAATAGTTGACATCTGTCAAAATGTTAAAATGTCTTTTTTATAAGCTAATTGGGCTCTTTGTTATTGAGGTGACACATGACATAAAGAAAATATAATGAATTAAAGAGTTGACACCTAAGTGAGTTTTAAGCATTGTCATTCTCATTTTATGTATTATTATATTACTACAATTATTATAAAATTATTATATTATTACAATTATTATATACTATATTAGTCCACTATACATTGATGATTATCATATTAAAGAAAATTCATAGTAAAGTAACTATTTACTATATACTATATTAGTACAATAGAATATCTGTAGTTCAAAATATAAGTAGGACCATTATCCTGATTTTTAAATAAGATTGGTATAAAAAGGATGAATAACTATAATGCACTAACTCTTAAATGGTATTTTTATAATTTAAGTATATAATTAATTAAACAAAATTTTTCACGTGATGAATTATATGTTAATACAAAAAAAAATTATATTTCAAACAATTTATATAAATTGAAATAACAAATTAAACAACATTATAAATTATTTTCAACTGTCTTCAGTTCCACTTTGTTTAGATAAGAAAAATATAATCATACATCAACAAATAAAATAATAAAATTTGAAAAAATTTAAACGAAAAAATAAGTAACATTATAATGCAGCTAACTAGACATTTATTATTCGTAAAGAAGTGAAGCTTCTCGACATACATTAACATATTTAAATTGAAAGATTGACTTTTATCATTATACATGTTTATATCATTGTGTTTAAATTTAGACTTTTTCTTTATTTCTTTAATATCAATTTTTTATGTATGATTAGCCATATAGATAAATTATATAACCGCACGTAGCACGGGTTGTACTCAAGTTATAGTATATAGATATTTTTTTACAGATATTTTTTTGGAATGAATGTCATGCAGACACGTGGATTTATGCTGGTAGTGGGGAAGCAGCTTGCAGAGGTTGCTGCAGGGGTATGTAATGGCTGGATGTTGACTAAGGGGCAAACCGAGCTGAGAGTGACGTGACGAGTTAATGGGCTCGTATTTGGCCCGTTAATGGATGCCTACTGGATACTTTTGTTGGGTTGGTGAATGGATCTTTCAATACTTGTATTTTATGTGTGGTTTTGGCAATTCCAAAAAGAACATAGAGAGTTGGGTTCTGATTCTTGGGAACATATGTATACCCAACAATTTTTATTGAACATGTTTTTTAATTTATTATCTCAAATTGATGTATACTTAATAATTGTTGTTATGACCCAAGGTGATTCAGAGCGACGGAGGACGATGACGGATGGCGACAGAAGTGCTATTCAGCAGAGATACATCCAAACGACGAGACTCGGAGATTGAGAAAGGAGTTGCCATTGGTGAATGCAGAAAGCGGTTCGAGACTTCGAGCATGGCAACGACCAGACGATGACAGAAGCAACTGACCGTGACGACAGCGAAAGTGTGGCTGAGAAGACGAAGAAAAGACAACAGGCAACGAGCTGAAGGAACAAGACGCTCGCGGTCATGGACGGCGAGCAGAATGGTGGGCAATGCTTCAGCGAGAAGGTCCAACAGCTCAAAGAAATAGCGTCGTATTCTCCTCGGCAAACGCAGTCGGAAGCAGACCCGATTGGAGAGAGAACCAACAAAGGCGAGCAGTGAAGATGTCGCCGGCAATGGGCAAGGATCTGCGACTACTACACCACCCAATTGTAGCCTGTGTATCCACTCCAACCACAACGCCTCAATCAACCGACTCTATAACAGTAATGAACAATATTCTCCAGCGGCTGAGTCTAATCAGTATACTGTTGGGGGCATTCTTCATAAGAATTAGGCTAATTGTAATGGACCAAATGTCTTAATGGGTCACTGGACCTATACGCCAATGGCTGATGTGTTTGTGTTTCATTGTAGAGAAGCTTGACCTGATGGGGTTGATGTTGTGGGTAGTATTTGAAGGATCATGTGTTCGATGATGGATTTAAANNNGTTTCAATCATTAAAATTTTTTACAACTTAAATTAAATTTTATATAAATTTCATTATTTTAAAATGAATTTAAAATGAATTTTTTTAAATCATTTCAATTTTTCGAAATCAAAATAAATTGTTCCAAACCATATAAATATTAAATGAATTAGAAGGTATTAAAAAAACAATTCAACTAGGTATCCTTTAAATATGGTATAATATTCAGCCTTTTATTACAACAATTTTAAAAAAAATAAAACAAACACATCTAAAAATTATTATTAGATTTAGTGTCTTTTTAAAATTAAATACACATCTTAAATACAAACTAAATAAAACAAAATTTTAAATTTTAAATTTTAAATTTTTGTTTCAGATTTAATATATTTAATTATTAATATATTACAATTTAAATACACATCCAAAAATCAAATTAATTAAAATTCAAAATTTTAGATTTTAAAATTCTAAAATAAACCTTAAATCATCTAATTATTAACTAATCCTATACAAAATTTTGAAGGAATAAGAAAAGTCACATTCTAAAACCCAGAGGCGCACATCGAAAACCCAGAGAAGTCATCCTTTACTACCGTTGATCCGTGCCACCCTCCTCCTCGGCGCTCATCCTCGACGCTGCATTCCTCCTCCTCCGCACTCATCCACAACGCTGCATTCCTCTTCGTCAACGCTCATCTTCGTCGCCGCCCTCCTCCTCCTCGTCAACGCTTCAAACACACCCAACTCGCATGCACCACACCACTGTCTATGACTGCCACTTTCCCCTTCACATCGCTGCTGCCAATGGCTACTTTCAGGTCTTCTCTTTCTATTAGATTCACTTACCCTTTTCGATCTTCTTTTCTGGCTCTCTCTCAAAATGCCTCCTTTTTTGTGACTGTAATCATATATCCAAATCTATGCATCTGCTCACGATGTTTTATTTCTGGTTTTGAGTTTCATATTTTGTTTAGGCTTTTAGATGGATCTATGAATCCAGATGTGTTGAATCGCCAAAAGTAGGTACCTTTCTATAAATGCTATTCTCAATTTTTTATATTTTTTGGTTCTCTCATCATGACTAAGGTTTGGATGGGTATCTGTTTATAGAATTTTTCTTTGTGTATTTTCTAATACCATTACTTTTCTTATTATTCTGGATAAATTTTTGAATTTTTTAAAATTAAAAATCGAATAAAATGGGC